>NC_057796.1:303617904-303917904 GCF_018294505.1 Triticum aestivum
CGCAAAACAGGACTCCACAGGATATTGTTCATCTCCACTGTCGACCTCCTCCAGCCTCCACGGGCTACCGTCGACCTCCTCCAGCCTCCACGGGCTCCTGTGCATCCAACCTCCACCGCGCGCTAATCCACCGGCTACTGTTCAACCACCCCTCCACGGCCACCCCTCCACCGTCTACTGTTCATCCAGCCCTCCACACCACGGGGTCCTGTTCAACCACCCCTCCACGGGCACCCCTCCATCGTCTATTGTTCATCCAGCCCTCTACACCACGGGGTCCTGTTCATCCAGAGGCAACGCCACCGCTCACTGTTCATCCAACCCCCCCCCACAACACTCACTGTTCATCCAATCGATCGGCTTCAGTTAGCAGCAGTAGCGAAGGAATCGCTCGATCGGGTTCAGTTAACAGCCATCGATCGATCGCTCGGGTTCAGTAATGCGTAGCCTGTAGTGCAATCGCTCGGGTTCAGTTAGAGCCCAACGCCTCGCTCGGGTTCAGTTAGAGCCAACGCCTCACACACACGCGCGTACGTGTACGAGAGAAACGCGCATCGCTCGGCCCCCGACCTCCCATCGTAACCGGGAACTCCCCGAAATTTTCCTCGCCCTTGCTTCTACCACGGTTTTTTCCGTCATGGACGACCCAAAGAATGTCATGCAGCTGCGTCTCCGGCCCGCCCAGGACGAAAAGCCCATTTTCTGTCATGATTTTTTGTCATAGAAGTAGGAGCCCACCACATCTATGATGATACCGGGTTATGTCACAATTATCATCATAGAAGTGTCATATGTATGACAGAAAAAAAATTCGTTCGGCCCAAAATGTCACGGATGTGTCTTTTTTTTGTAGTGATGGGATGCTCTCAAATGAAAAGTGTCAGTTTCTCTCGGAGCAGCCAACCAGCTAGTGGTTGTAGGAGGCGGCTATTTATAGCCTAGGGAGCAGCCCGACATGATAAGACATAAATGCCCTTCAATAATATGACCGTTAGGTGGGTAGATATTTTGGGACAGCTGGCGCGTAGCACAGCAACGGTCGGAAATTTGAGTATCAAATTCCTCAGGGCTACCATGTTCCTCACTGTGTAGGCAATCCGCACTGGCGAATTCCTAACTCCTCAGTCAGAACAAATTCCTCAGCGACCAGAAGAACTTCGTCTGTGTCACTGAAGAAATTGACTGAACTGTATGAGATTTCCAATGGCTTCACTCAAAGGGATTGGTAGGTGTAGGATTTTGAGTTGAGCAGCACTTGGAAATTTTTCCTTAGTATTTCCTCGACCCCCTTTAACAGTACGGTGTTTCCTATGACTCAAGAAAGAGAAAATGAAACTACAAAAACAAAAGTCTTCACGCTTCATGTTCCTCAAATGAATACCAAGTCTTCAAGGTCACACCAATTTCTTCACTTTCAAAGTCTTCAGTCGAAGAACTTCATTTTTAGGGGTCGACTTTCTCTGTAAATATCAAACTCCTCATAGACTTATAGACCTGTGTACACTCATAAACACATTAGTCCCTTAACCTATAAGTCTTCAATACACCAAAATCACTAAGGGGCACTAGATGCACTTACAATCTCCCCCTTTTTGGTGATTGATGACAATATAGGTTAAGTTTTCAACGGGGATAAACATATGAAGTGTAAATACTGATATTGAGGAATTTGATTGCAAGATATAGAAGAACTCCCCCTGAAGATGTGCATAGTGAGGAATTTGCTTTTGAAGCAATGCACACTTGAAGAGTTGAATCATGGAGATCTCCCCCTATATCTTGTAATTCATACACGCATTTTACATAGTATATGAAGAATTTGAAATGCATGATGAAATATGGTGACTGATGTAATTCAACATACGTGCATAAACATTAATGAGGAATAAGCATGCAGAAAAACTACAACAAAAGTATCAGGTCACCATAGAGTTTAAGTTTACAACTCGATCCAGCAAAGTCATCAGAAGAACGAGAGTTGTAACTTAAGCAAAGAAACGCCCATATAAGATAGACCCGCTTGAAGACTAACTCAAATTTCTCCCCCTTTGTCATCGAATGACCAAAAGGATCGAAAATGAGGACTAACGCCCCTGAAGAATATCAAGTTGATGAAGGAGGGCCAGCGTTGTTGGGGTCATTTGTTGATGTAGGGCCTGCCACAGTGTCGTCCAAGTCTTCATGCTCATCGGTGTCGCGTGATGACGAATAGGAGCTGGCCACCAAGGAAGGAACCTTGACCTTCTTGTATTTCTTCGGTGGAGGTGCAGACCAGTCAAAGTCCTCCTTGAGACCCATTTGCTTCAGATCTTCTTCACCATATACATGTGACAGAATAGCCCAGGTGCGACCGAAGACTTCATGGAGGTAGTAATGATTTTTCTTCACTTAATTATGTGTAGCAGTCATGTTGTGAAGAATTGAACCAAACTGACGCTTAACCCATTTATGGTTTCGATCCACCTTCTCGTGAAGACTTAGCAGAAGCTCACGGTCAGTCATCACATGAGGAGCAGTGGATTGAGGATTTGGCTTGGAGGCATGGGCAGCTGAATCATGAGTGGCAGAGTCATCATTGGTGGAATAAGATGCAGCTTTGTGAAACTGACCATCCAATGGACGAATGCCTTCATCAATAACAGCTGGTGCCTTGCCCTTTTCATCAGCTGAGGAATAGGTCCGCTTGAGGACTTCAATCGGGGGCAAGTAGCTGAGGTGATTCTGAAAATCAGCCTTGTAGTTGAGTGAAGACCTTGTCCCGAGGAATCTCATAATCCAAGGTGCATAAGGCTTCAGCTCAAACGGAGAAAGTGCAACATTTGCCAGAGTCCTCATGAAGAAATCATGATAGTTGACGGGTATGCCATGAATGATGTTGAATACTAGATTCTTCATGATGCCAACAATTTCCTCATCAATGAGTCGTGGCCTTTGATTGGACTCATAGTCTTCGTCAGAATGCGATAGACTGTCCTTGGTACATACTGCAATTCCTTCACGAGGAATTTTGTCCTTGAGGCTTGACCAGGTTTCAATGGCTTCATCAGCACTTGCATATAGTGATCCGTAAGCTCAGGCTCTTGGTACATGCAACGAGCTCCTTCAGGTGGAGGACTGATGGGCAGGGCGTGAAGTAATTCAGAGGCCGATGCTTTGTAGTGAGTGTTTTAGGTCATCCAGTCCAAAACCCAGGAGTTCACATCGTCAGCATCTCCTGTGATGTGCAGTGTTGTGTAGAATTGAAGAATGAGCTCTTCATTCCAATCAACTATGACTGTGCAAAAGTTGAGGAGGCCTGTGTCATGGAGCACACTGAGGACAGGTGTGAAGCATGGCAGTGATTCCATGTCCACATGAGGAATATGCTCGTGCTCGAAGACTTTGTCCTTGTTGAAGAGCAGTGAAGAATAGAAGTTGGCCTCGCTGGCGGTCCAGAAGCGCTTCCTTCTAAGACGAGCAGAATCATAGGGATTGTAGTCAGTGAAGAACACGTGCTCGCTGAAGAAATCATCAGCCTTGAATTTTTGCTTCTTTGAGAATGGATCCTTTGGTTTGGGCTGAGGAGTGTCAGTCAATTGCATTATTACCTCAGGAATCGCAATCTCTGGCTCCACAGTCTGAGGAATTTCAGCTTCTTCTTTAGTGACAGGCTGGGTCTTCAATTCTTCATTTACATTTTCTTCAGCACTAGTGGCTGGAATTTCTTCATGGACAGACGGTGTGGCATGTGGTTCACCAGATCCCATTTGAACTGTAGTTACTGGGGACTGAGGAATCCGTTGCAACAGTGTGAACAGTGGAGAGTTGGGGTGCTGACTTTCCCAAAAGTCATCATTCAGCACAGGTGTGGTACAGCCAATGTCCACATCCTCATCTTCCATTTCTTCGACGCCGGCCTCTTCAGCAGTAAACTGAGGCATAGGCGAGGAAACAACTGGAGTTGAAGGGATTGCATCCACTTCAATTTCTGCATCCAACTGCTCTAACGAAGCAGCAGAAGGATTTTCTTCATCAGATTCGCTAGGAATTACATATTCTTCATCATAAGGAACAAGGTCCTTTGATGGCATGGTTGAGATAGGAACAACATCAATGGGGTTTGCAAACGAGCTGGTCAAAGACTTCATCTCCTTCGGAGCTGAAGAATCTGATGAAGTTGATGCCTTCCTTTTCTTCACTGCTGCACGCTCTGCAGCCTTAGTCTTCTTCACATCTGAAGCAGATGGAAGGATCGGAGTTGGGGTAGGCGCAGGAGGAGCAGTGGAATTTGGTTGAGTTTCTTCAGGCACAACTGATGCAGTTGCCCTGACCTCTTCATTTTCTTCAGGCGCGCCGCTAGTGGATGCCCTAGCAATTTCATCAGCGGCTGGAATGCAGCCATCAGCCCTGGAACTCACATTTTCTTCAGCAGCCTGAATGTCATCAGCGGTGCTGGCATGTTCTTCAGTCAGCTGAGCAGATGCTTCAGCCTGAGGAATTTCTGGTTGCAATGGAGCTGCAACATTTGGAGTGAGCTTTTCTGTCAACTTCACAAAATGGACTTTGGCTCCAAGCCAGTCAGCGCGGTACACGTCAAATTCATCATTGAGTTTCTTGATCTCAGATTGAATATTCACAAGTTCTTTAGTTGTCATAGAGACAACGTGTTTCTTCAGAAAATGCTCCTTTTTGTACTGCGCTTTCTTGATCTGCGTGGCCTTTTCAAATTTCCATTTCTCTTCTTGTATGAAGGCAGTCCGCATATGACTTTGGCCAGGAGTCAACTTGAAATCAGGCATAGGAGTGTTTGGATCCTTGTGCCAGAGATCAATGTAGTCGAGCATAAACTTTGGATCCAAAAGCAGAGGCACATTTGTCCCCTTGGCTCTAGCGGCCCTGACCTGCCTGTCTCTAATGATTTCGGCAAGTTCCTCATCACCAGCTTCGTCTTCATCAGACGGCACTTGGAAGGCGACCTGCTTCTTGTGAGGACTTGGGCGAGAACCTCGTCCAGCTGTGGCCTTTGTCTTCAGCAGAGAGGGGCCAATTGAAGAATTCGGTGCAGCTGACGAACTAGCAGAAGCTCCTGAGGCAATAGAGATGCCTGTAGTCCTTTGGCACCTGGTAAGATGCACAGGTGCAGAGGATTGGGTCAAAGCAGCTGAGGACTTGAGCGGAGGAGCTGAGGATATTGGAGGAGCAGGTGCAGCATGAGGAATTGGCCGTGAGGGCTTTGAGGATTCTGGCCGTAAGGGCATAGCTGAGGAACAAGGTCGTGAGGGCATTGAAAAAGAAGCACTTGGCTTGTGAGCAGGCTTCTTTGACATGGCCTTCTTCGGTTTTACAAAGGCCTCAGCAGCAGCAGCAGCAAAGTCTTCGTTGAATTTCCTCACTGCTTCTCTGGCTTGTCTAGCCAACTTGGCCTGGCGCTTGGCCCATTCATCAGGATAATCCTCACCGCGCTTGAGGCTGGTGGGATCTGCTTCTTGGCCAGGTGCCAATGGAGGTCTTGGGCATGGAGGATTGAGTGCGAATTTCTTCATGTATTTGGGAGTAACATATCTGTACTCCCTCCACTCTCTTGCCCATCTCCTCTCTATC
Organism: Triticum aestivum; assembly: GCF_018294505.1. NCBI lineage: Eukaryota > Viridiplantae > Streptophyta > Magnoliopsida > Poales > Poaceae > Triticum > Triticum aestivum. The sequence goes on from NC_057796.1 coordinate 303,623,485, forward strand.
CTCTATATGCGCACCTTGCGCTGATTCTTGTCCTCCTTACCAAACTTGGCCTCATCAGGAGTGCAATAGTCTTTGTATATGTCATCAGGGATCTCAAAGGCAGTATTGATTTCAGGCCTCTTTCCTCCTTTCTGTGGCTTCTTTCCATCAGCTATTTTCTTCAGCTGAGGAATTTGAACAATGGAATTCTCTGAAGATGTATGCAACTTTTCTTCGAGGAGCACTGCAAATGAGTTAAGTTGATGAGAACCTAGTGATTCAGCAGCGGACATGAGTACCCGTGAACAGAGTATAGTTGCGAGGAATTTGGAGAGGTCATATGCGTTCTCAGAAGGTTTTGTAAAAAGAACAAGTTTGAGGAATTTGACCAGATGAGTCCTGAAGAATTTCACTAAGCGTTCTTTGTCTTAGGTTCCAGAGTTGTACAGATCAAAAATCCACACAATTGAGGAATCTTGAAGAAAAAATATAGCTTAGAGAAATGAATCAAGAACATATGACATGTGAGGTGTTTAGTGTGTGAAGATTTGAAGAAAAACACCTTTGAGGATTTTGTAGAAATCATTTGAATCAAAGAGGGCAGTAAAAGTAACTTTTAATTTACCCTGGACGAAGAACACGACAAACTGGGATGTGCAGATCTTCCATGCCCTAACTCGGCAGAGGAAGACAGCTACGGCGGCGGCGGAGTGAAGAAATCCGCAGCCGGCGCGAGTACGATGGCGACGAGGTCGAGGCAGTGAAGCTCTTCCTCACCGGTGATGATGAAGTAGCGGCGGCGCTAGGGTTTGAGAAGCTCGAGCGGGAGTGAGATCGAGCAGAGTAAAAGAGAAGTGAGGTAGGGGAGCGGTATTTGTAGCCACGGTGAAAAATTGTTCGCCCGAAGAATTTGGACGAACGTGCCCCTGACCCTTCTCATTCGCTTGACATGTGTCACCCACGTACTGAGAAGTGGAGATCGTGTGAGATCGTGGGTGAATAGATAAGTATTTCATGGGATGCGGACGGTTTGAGCGGCAAAGCCGAAAATTTTGGATAAGATAAGTTAAAAGTTCCGTTCGCAAATTCTTCAGCTGACAAGGACACAGTGAAGATTTTGAACGAGTTTCAAATAGAACGCACATGAAGAATCTGTGAATAGAATGGGTTGAGTTTAGCATAGAGGGGGAAGGGTCCGATCACATTCACTTAGCAGAAAAACCAACTTGAAGAAATAGCAATAAGTGAATGCTGTAGAGGACATAAACTCATATATATAGAGTCAATGAAGACAAACGACGGAAATGGTGAAGACAATGCAAAGTTGAAGAAAATGAACAACTGAGGAATTTCAAAACTAAGGAAAACTCAAATTGAAGATTTTCAACTTTTGGTGGTGGCCTGACCCACCGTATAAGAATGATGATTTCAGACACCGCGTACAATTGTCGTAGGGTTCTGAGAATCAAATTCTTCGTTAATTTCTTCACACTTAGAGTGTTATTCTTCATTGATTGAAGAAAAACATTTCTTCATGTGTTGCACATCTAAGTCATCAATTTTGCATAAGTGTTAGGATGAGTGTCCTTTTCAAAGAACATTCGAAGATTCTAAGATATTTAGCTCACACCGCAACTTGCTAAATCTCTTCTCATCCAAGGGCTTTGTGAAGATATCGGCTAGCTGTTCTTCAGTCTTCACATGCTCAATAGAAATGTCGCCCTTCAACACATGATCACGAAGAAAATGATGACGAATCTGATTGTGCTTTGTCTTCGAGTGCTAAACTGGGTTGTGAGCAATCTTGATGGCACTCTCATTGTCACAGAAGAAAGGCACATTCTTCACGTTGACGTCGTAGTCCTTGAGAGTTTGCTTCATCCACAGCAATTGAGCACAGCAAGAACCAGCAGCAATGTACCCAACTTCAGCAGTAGACAGTGATACGCAGTTCTGTTTCTTCGAGGACCAACAGACCAAAGATCGTCCGAGGAAATGACATGTACCAAATGTTGACTTGCGGTCCACATGATCACCAGCATAGTCAGAGTTAGAATATCCAATGAGATCAAAAGCCGAGCCCTTGGGGTACCATAATCCAAGTGTTGGTGTGTGAGCTAGATATCGAAGAATATGCTTCACAGCCTTATGGTGTGATTCCTTCGGTGTAGCTTGAAATCGGGCACACATGCAAACACTGAGCATAATATCTGGCCTAGATGCACATAACTACAATAAAGAACCAATCACGGAGCAGTATACCTTTTGATCAAAGTCAATACCATTTTCATCAGTGCATAGATGGCCATTTGTGGGCATTGGAATTTTGATGCCTTTGCAATCTTGCATGCTGAATTTCCTCAGTACATACTTGAGGTATTTCTCCTGAGATATGAATATGCCATTGCGCTGTTGACGAATTTGAAGACCTAAGAAGAATTTCAATTCTCCCATCATAGATATTTGATATTCACGCCTGAGGGGCCTGCTTGAGGCCATAGAGGGCCTTACTGAGTCTGAAGACTTTGTCAGGATTCTTTGGATCTTCAAAACCTGGGGGTTGAGCGACATATACTTCTTCCTCAAGCTTACCATTGAGGAATGCAGTTTTCACATCCATTTGATATAAAGTGATATCATGATGGTTAGCATAAGCAAGTAATGTGCGAATAGCCTCAAGTCTAGCAAGAGGTGCAAAAGTTTCATCGAAATCAATTCCTTCAACCTGTGTGTAGCCTTGAGCTACTAGCTGTGCCTTATTCCTCACCACAAGGCCATTTTCATCTTGCTTGTTGCGGTAGATCCACTTTGTGCCAATGATATTGTGCTTGCGAGGATCTGGACATTTGACCAGTTCCCAGACGTTGTTGAGCTCGAATTGATGTAATTCTTCTTGCATGGCCTGAGTCCACTCAGGCTCCATAAATGCTTCATCTACCTTAGTGGGCTCTGTAATAGATAAAAAAACATAGTTCCCACAAAAGTTAGATAAATGTGAAGCTCTTGAGCGTGTGAGAGGACCTGGTGCTTCAATGTCATCGATGATATTTTCAACTTGCACTTCTTTTGCAACGCGAGGATGAGCTGGTTGTCATCGAGGAATTTGATCAACATTTTCTTCAGCACCATTTTCTTCAGGTGCATTAGCTTGACGTTCTTCACGTCCTGGAATGAATTCTTCAGCAGATTCTTCGGTAGGAATGACATCCTCAGTAGCCTTGAACTTGATAGATTCCTCAGGTGCTCGTTCATCTATCACAGAAGGTAGGTGCTCTCTTTGCGAGCCATTAGTTTCATCAAACCGCACATCTACAGTTTCAACAACCTTGTGACGAACGTTGTTGAAGACTCTGTAGGTGTGCAAGTCCTTTCCGTAACCAAGCATGAAACCTTCATGTGCTTTCGGTGCAAATTTAGAGTTGTGATGAGGATCTCTAATCCAGCATTTAGCACCGAAGACTTTGAAATAACTCACATTGGGTTTCTTGTCAGTGAGGAGTTCATAGGCAGTCTTCTTGAAGAATTTGTGAAGATATACTCTGTTGATGATGTGGCACGCAGTATCAATTGCATCAATCCAGAAACGACGAGGCGTTTTGTATTCATCAAGCATAGTGTGAGCCATCTCAGCAAGAGTCCTGTTCTTGCGCTCCACGATGCCATTCTGCTGAGGAATATAAGGAGCAGATAACTCATGAGCAATACCAAGTTCATCAAGATAGTCATCAAGACCAGAGTTCTTGAACTCAGTTCCATTGTCACTTCTGATGTGCTTGATCTTCAGACCAAAGTTGGTTGAAGCCCTCGAGGAAAATCGTTTGAAGACTTCCTGCACTTCATGTTTGTAAGTAATAATGTGTACCCATGTGTATCGAGAGTAATCATCAACAATAACAAAGCCATATTGAGATGCATCATTTGAAACTGCAAAATAATGGTTAGGACCGAAGAGATCCATGTGAAGCAATTCAAATGGTCGAGTAGTGGTCATGATAGTCTTCGCTGGATGCTTAGCCTTTGTCATCTTCCCAGCTTCACAGGCTCCGCATAAGTGATCCTTGAGGAATTTGACATTTTCAATGCCAATGACATGCTTCTTCTTTGCAAGCGTGTGCAAATTCCTCATGCCTGCATGACCAAGTCGTCGATGCCAGAGCCAGCCTTCTGAAGCTTTTGCATGTAGGCACACGGCTGGTTGTGGTCCTGTAGAGAAATCAACAATATACAAGTCTCCTATCCTAAAGCCTTCGAAGACTTTGGAATTGTCAGCTTCCATGATCACAACACAACGATACTTGCCAAAGACAACAACCATATCAAGATCGCAAAGCATTGAGACAGACATGAGGTTGTATCCTAAGGACTCGACAAGCATGACTTTGTCCATGTGTCGATCCTTTGAGATCGCAACCTTACCTAGACCCAATACCTGACTTTTGCCTTTGTCAGCGAAGATGATATGCTTCAGATGAGATGGAGATAAGGGAGCATCCATCAATAGATTCTTGTCACCAGTCATGTGATTTGTACATCCACTATCGAGGACCCACTTAGTGGCTTCGGGTTGATCATCCTGCAGATGAATTAGTGCAGCTTACGAACTCATAAACTTCATCAGTGAAGAATATGACATCACAATTCATCATATCAATTTCATCAAGCAACAGAATAGATAAAGCAATATGAGGACGTGAGAAATGAAAGTTCATTTCTTCATGATTAGCCTGCGTCCTTTCAGGCAATTTTCAGGTCTCCAGCAAATTCTTCAGGCATTTGAGCACGTCTGGAGACCTGACCCCGCAGAAGAGATTAGTTCTTTTTCTTCACCACCCACATCTGAAGGGGTGGCAAAGAGTTCATCACTCTACGAGCTCCATATGAGAAAGGTGGCATAGAGGCCAGCCCATTTCGTTTCACATAAGAGGAGTTAGGGTAAGCATATGAATAAGCAGAGAAATTCTTCGAGAACTTATGAACATAATGGTTAGAAGAATAATGCTCATATTCATAGCCCTTAGCTCTTCCCTGCGAAACAGAGTTGTTAGCACGATGATATTCATATGAGGACTTTGATCCTTTTGAGGAATTTGATCCACATGAGGAATTTGGTCCGTATGAGGACTTGGATCCATGAGAAGAATTTGGTCCATATGAAGAATTTGATCTGGGGTTCCTATTCTTCACAGGTGGTGTCATGAGGAAATTCACCTGAAGACTTTCAAGGCACCTTTTGGGAACCCAGATTTTCTTCATAGGGGAACCGTTCCTGCAGTTAGTGCCAACATATCTAGCAAATACTTCACCATTCTGATTTTTGAACAGTTTATAGTTGGAGTCAAATGACTCATCAGAAGAATGAGGAGATTCACATGTAAAGCCAGATAAATTGGATGGATCAACTAGAGGTCCCTTTGCAGCAACCCATGAGGTTTTGGGGTACTTCTCAGGCTTCCAATATGTACCATCAGCATTAAGTTTCCTCTCAAAGGCAATACCCTCTTTCCTAGGGTTCTTGTTGAGGATCTGCTTTTAAGCACATCACAAAGAGTCTGATGCCCTTTGAGGCTTTTGTACATGCATGTCATGTACAATTCCTTCAGCCCTGCATCATTAGTGATACTAGCAATGTCCTTAGTTGGGGAATTAGTGATAGCAGAGACAGTTGAAGAATTTGTAGCATTAGAAGCATTTGAACATTCAGGTGAAGAATTAGCAGATTCACGTTCAATGCATTTCAAAAATGGAGGAACAAATTCTTCCTGAGAAGCGCTGATTTGTTGAGCAAGTAATCGCGCTCCTTCTGAAGATCTTCATAACTCACTCTTAGCTTTTCAAGATCTTGCTTTCTCTGAAGAAATTCATAAGAAAGCTTCTCATGATCAGATAAGAGAGTGTTATGATGACCTTGAAGGTTATCAAACCTAGTCTGAAGTATCTGAAGATTTTCAGTCAAGGTTTTAGTGCGATCCATTTCTTCACCCAACATATCATCACTTTTGTCTAGAATGTTTTGAACCTTTTCAAAAGCCTTTTGTTGTTTCACAGGAATCTTAGCAAGTTTAGAGTAGCTGGGCTTGAGGTTTTCATCAGATTCATTCTCACTAGATTCAGAGGAGGTATATTTGAGTACCTTGGCACCCTTTGCCATGAAGCAATAGGTGGGAGCATAGTCATCATTGTCTTCATCAGCCTTGTTGGTGAAGCCATTTTCTTCAGAGTTGAAGATAGACTTGCTGACGAATGCAGTAGCGAGAGCTAGACTCGCCACACCAGACTCGGACTCCTCAGATGCCTCCTCTTCCTCATGTTCCTCAGATTCAGCCTCAGAGTCCATTTCCTTGCCAATGAATGCCCGAGCCTTCTTGGAGCTGCTCTTCTTGTGAGATGAAGACTTTGCGGATTTTGATGATGAAGACTTTGAGGATTTCTTCTTCTTCTTTGCATCATCAGAACTATAATCCTTGTATTTCTTCTTCTTTGATTCCTTTTCCCACTGAGGACAATCTTAAATGTAGTGACCAGGTTTGTTGCATTTGTGGCAAAGCCTCTTCTTGTAGTCACTGGACGAGGAATCATTCCTCCTTGAGGGTTTTCCAAAGCGACCACGTCTTGAGAACTTCTGAAATTTCTTCATGAGCAGTGCTAGTTCATGGCTCAGTTCTTCAGGATCACCAAGGCTGCTGCTAGAATCTTCATCTTCAGATTCAGACACTGCCTTGGCCTTCAGGGCACGTGATCTGCCATAGCTCGAACCATAGAGATCTCTCTTTTCAGCAAGCTGGAACTCATGAGTATTTAGCCCCTCGAGGATATCAGCGGGATCAAGTGACTTGTAGTCAGCATGCTCTTGTATCATCAGTGCCAGAGTATCAAATGAGGAATCAAGCGATCTCAGCAATTTCTTCACCACCTCATGGTCGGTGATGTCAGTGGCACCAAGTGCTTGAAGCTCATTTGAGATGTCAGTGAGGCGATCGAAGGTTTGTTGAACATTTTCATTGTCGAGTCTTTTGAAGTGGTTGAAGAGATTGCGAAGAACATCAACTTGAGAGTCACGCTGTGTCCAGACTCCTTCATTGACTTTGGACAGCCTATCCCAGATAAGCTTAGCAGTTTCCAAAGCACTCACTCTTCCGTACTATCCTTTGCTCAGATGGCCACAAATGATATTCTTCGCTTGAGAATCAAGTTGCTTGAATCTCTTCACATTAGCAGCATTTAGAGAAGGTGTGACTGAGGGAACACCATTTTCCACAACATACCAGAGATCGTTATCAATTGCCTCAAGATGCATTCGCATCTTATTCTTCCAGTAGGGGTAGTCCGTCCCATCGAAGGTAGGACACCCAGCAGAGACCTTCATCATACCTGCGGTCGACATAACTAAACCTCCAGGCGGTTAAACCAAAATCACACAGAACAAGGGAGTACCTTGCTTTGATACCAATTGAAAGTGCGTTATATCGACTAGAGGGGGGGTGAATAGGCGATTTTTATGAATTCTTCACTGAGGAATTTACAGGTGAGGAAATTCCTTAGAGAAGAACTACTTGCAGCGTAATAAGTACTCAAAAGTAAACATAGGAGAACACAAGCATGGTCATCATGATGAAATTAAGACAAGCACAGAGTACAGAAAGCGTAATCACAGGATAACACAGGATGAAGACAAATAGACTGAAGAAATTGAACTGAGGAAATTGAGGAAGTCTTCAGTCAAAGTCTTCAAACACAGATATGAACAAGTGCACAACACAGTAATGAGGAAGTGAAAGACTTGAGGAAATATAACTAGTAAGCTTGGTGAAGACAATGATTTGGTAGACCAGTTCCAACTGCTGTCTCAGTTGTATATCTGGCTGGAGCGGCTAGGTATTTAAACCTGAGGACACATAGTCCTCATCGTATTCTCCTTGAGCTAAGGTCACATAGACCTCACCCAATCACTCGTGGTAAGTCTTCAGGTGACTTCCAAACCTTCACAAAGTCGGTCACTCGGCGATCCACAATTCCTCTTGGATGCTCTAGACCATGACGCCTAACCATCTGGAAGAAGCACAGTCTTCAAAGGTAACAAGCGTCGGATCCATGCAGGATCAATCTCTTCAGTGATGCTCAATCACTTTGGGTTTGTAGGTGTTTGGGTTTGGGTTTTCCTCACTCGATGATTTTCGCTCAAAGTCCTCGGAGGATGGGATGCTCTCAAATGACAAGTGTCGGTTTCTCTCGGAGCAGCCAACCAGCTAGTGGTTGTAGGGGGCGGCTATTTATAGCCTAGGGAGCAGCCCGACATGATAAGACATAAATGCCCTTCAATAATATGACCGTTAGGTGGGTAGATATTTTGGGACAGCTGGCGCGTAGCACAGCAACGGTCGGAAATGTGAGTATCAAATTCCTCAGGGCTATCATGTTCCTCACTGTGTTGGCAATCCGCACTAGCGAATTCCTAACTCCTCAGTCAGAATAAATTCCTCAGCGACCAGAAGAACTTCGTCTGTGTCACTGAAGAAATTGACTGAACTGTATGAGATTTCCAATGGCTTCACTCGAAGGTATTGGTAGGTTTAGGATTTTGAGTTGAGCATCACTGGGAAATTTTTCCTTAGTATTTCCTCGACCCCCTTTAACAGTACGGTGTTTCCTATGACTCAAGAAAGAGAAAATGAAACTACGAAAAGAAAAGTCTTCACGCTTCATGTTCCTCAAATGAATACCAAGTCTTCAAGGTCACACCAATTTCTTCACTTTCAAAGTCTTCAGAAGGTCTTCAGAAATCCAAAGTCTTCAGTCGAAGAACTTCATTTTTTGGGGTCGACTTTCTCTATAAATATCAAACTCCTCATAGACTTATAGACCTGTGTACACTCGTAAAGACATTAGTCCCTTAACCTATAAGTCTTCAATACACCAAAATCACTAAGGGGCACTAGATGCACTTACACGGGTCTATTTTCCATCATATTAATCTCCCGTTATTTCCATTACTGTTTGTTTGATTTCTTTACTTTTACTCCTTATCATAAAAATACCAAAAATATTAACTTATCATCTCTATCCGATCTCACTCCCGTAAGTGAACGTGAAGGGATTGAATACCCCTTTATCGCGTTGGTTGCGAGGTTCTTATTTGTTTGTGTAGGTGCGTGGGACTCGAGCGTAGTCTCGTACTGGATTGATACCTTGGTTCTCAAAAACTGAGGGAAATACTTACACTACTTTACTGCATCACCCTTTCGTCTTCAAGGGAAAACCAACGCAGTGCTCAAGAGGTAGCAGTGGGCAGCTCCCACAGTGACGTTGCACGCTTGCCCCCTCGCACTGGAGAGCTTCTCGCCGTTCACCGGCTTCCAGAGAGCTCAAGCAGCGACACGATACCCCCCTCGCTCTGGCTATATATAGGGCCTCCCTCCTCGTTTCCTAGCCATGCACCACTCCTCACCACCACCACGAACACGTAGAAGGGCCACAGCCCGGTCGGGCAGGACTCTGGCCGGCTGCCCCGACCAGAGAACTCCGGCGATCTCCGCAGCTCGGCCACCTCGCTCCGTTGCCTCTCGAGCTCGACCAACTGCTCGGGCGTGGCATTGGAGGTCTCCTGGTGCTGTCTGGATGTTGCTGAGCCCCCGGAGCCGCCTCTAGCAGTCGTCTTCTTCCACTCCGGCGAATCCTGTCCGCCATCGTAGGTTGCGAGCTTGACCGCGAGCAGCTCCGTCAATCCCACAGCAAGCCACGGGTACGGGCAGGTGCGCCGTGAACCCAGCTTCATTTCTATCCGTCACATCTAGCCCCAAACCCCCTCCTCGCCGGCGAAGCACCGTCGCGCTCGGATCTCCCTTCCCCTCTCTCTGCTGACGGGCGGGGCCCAGTGTCAGCCTCACCACTCGCGCCCGAAGCGGTACGAGTGGAGGCACACTTTCTGTTTACGCCTTCGACGTCACCACCCCAAGAATATCTGTTTAATTCAAATTTATTCAGAAATTGACCCAAACTTTGACCAGCCACCATTTCTAAACCATAAGTCCAAATGATTTGATTCTTTTTTGCATCGTCTTTGTTTCAGAAAGCTCTAGCAGCACACCAAAAGGTGGACTTTTCCTTGATGTCTCGAATTTCTGGTGATTTTCAGAATGGTTTTTGACATGTGTTTTTGTGGTTTTTAATTATTTTCAGAAGGAGAAGCTTGTCTTGAAGCAAACCAAGAGGGGTGTGATCCTCCTCTACACTAAGGCAAGCCACACCGGCATTTGGATGGTGTTATTTCAATATCTATGATTTTCTACTTGAACATGACTTTTAATTGCATTTAAAATTTGATAAATAAATTTTGTAATTGCTAGTTACTTTATCATGCTTCATATGCTTGTTTTAGTTACTGGTAAATTGCATGAACTAGTTTGGTCTAGTAGAATGAAATTTTGCATTAGTTATATTGCTATGGTAGAAAATGATAGTTATTTTATTAAGTGATATTTTCATATAAGTGATGAGCTAATAAAAATATTGGTGGATAATAAAAATGAATTAGGTCCAGTGAGGTTTTTGATCCTAAGTATTGCAAGATAATTATGTTGATAAGTTTGATCCATATCCATGTGTTGTTTGCTTTGAATGTCGATTAGTTGCGTGATTAAGCCCCAATATCATTGTTATTTACAAAAAGTTTTTGTCAAATTTAAACTTGATTAAGTTCAACTTGAATATGATGTTGATCACATCATGGTGCCACTGAATCGGGTTTTATTCAGTGCGACCACATTTACCTTGTGGGAAGGTCTTAATTCGGTCCTTTGTTGTGCCTCTCACCGGTGCCTCCTGCGAGGGAAGGTTATGGGCGTGCATACCCTGGCCCGGTAAGCAGACATAACCTTGTGTGCTCGTTTTTGTTTTTATGGTACCTTGTCCCCGTTTGGGACCGTTTTTCCACGACGGTGGTCGTTGGTGCCTTTGGTAGGCACGGGGCCACACAAGACCTAGCCCTGAGAGGGAGTTGGTCGGAGTGGCCAGGAGAGTGCCATGACAAAGGGAGGGTTTTGTCGGAATGCTTTGGTCCACCCGAATGGGAGAGCGAGGCCAGGGTTCTGTAGTATGGGTAAAGTGTGCTACCTCTGCAGAGTGTATTTAATCTATCGATAGACGCGTCCTCGGTTATGGGCATAGCTCGGAAGTAAGTCACACCATGGATCAACTTTTATAATTAATCTTGCAAACTATATGATTGTTGCGATGCATTGTGTTTCATGAACTCTTGAGTTGTTCATGAGCGGTTGGTTTTCAGTTGTAACCCCGGTATGGTCACCGCTTGGTTACGAGGTAACCGTCTGGTAAGCGAGTCTGTGAGACTCGGTGCGCGTATTGGTTTCAATCATATTTAGTAGTTCTTTCACTGCATTAATTTGATTACTTGTCATGATATTGTCTGGCATCGTGCTTATGTTTGTTGTGAGCTTGCAAGTACATTCAATGTACTGACCTGGCGTGTCATGCCAGCTTTCAGGCAAGTCGGTTCGCATCAGAGCGCATCTCGCGTCTAGGCCGTGTCCACATTGGTGTCCCTGTGCTACGGAGTTCCACTTTGTTGTTCTTCCGCTGCCGCGTAGTTCATGTGATCGAGGCCCTCGTCATGTTCATTAAATAATGTACACACTGTTCAGCAGCACCGTGCGTGCCGCTTGGCCTCGTATCTTGATGTAATATCAGACTTATGTAATCCGCTAGCATAAATAAAGCGGTTGTTTCTGTACCATGTAGACTTGATCTCTGGGCGGGCAATGTAGGGTAAACCGGTTGCTCTGAGCCGGGGTGCCACAACGCTTGGTATCAGAGCCGTGCTGATTGTAGGACACGCTAGACCGTTAGTGGAACAGTAGATAGTTTCGTCCGAGTGCCGGTAGTCATAGAAATTGGTTGCTGCATTGCATGCATGATTATTTGTTGTTATTGCTAACCGTATGGTTTGTGAGTGTAGATGGCTCCAGTACCGATCTTCTACCATCCTGAGCCAGCTCCGTACACATCGCCACACCTGCTTCAGAACGTGTGGCGACGACTCTATCCAGAGGGTGCTGATCCAGACTATCGGGTGTATCGGGAGCATCTGGCCGGTGCATTGTATGAGTATTATGCTGAGGTCACTCTACAACAAAGTTCCCCTTCCGACGCTTACACTCGTTCTACTAAGGGTGGTCTTGCTTCTACACCATCTCAGGCGGTTTAGTTTGCTGCTATCGAGGCTCTTGTAGACTTGCGCTACAACGAGGTTCGCATGCACACCCACCCAGGTCTCTTCTACTACCCATCTCTACACGAGAATGGGCGTATCCGCTTTCCTTTGATTAATCCGGCATGCGATCGTCCCACTGGCCACCTTTCCCGCTATATCATTGATACATCTCCGTCGTATCTACTTTTCCAAACACTTTTGCCCTTGTTTTGGACTCGAACTTGCATGATGTGAATGGAACTAACCCGGACTGATGCTGTTTTCGGCAGAATTGCCATGGTGTTATTTTTGTGCGGAAATAAAAGTTCTCGGAATGACCTGAAAATCGACGGAGAATTATTTTGGAATTAATAAAAAAACACTGGCGAAAGAATCAAGGCCAGGGGGCCCACACCCTGTCCACGAGGGTGGGGGGCGCGCCTACCCCCCTGGGCGCGCCCCCTGGAGCTCCACCGACCTCAACTCCAACTCTATATATTCGTGTTCGGGGAGAAAAAAATCAGAGAAGGATTCATCGCGTTTTACGATATGGAGCCGCCGCCAAGCCCTAAACTCTCTCGGGAGGGCTCATCTGGAGTCCGTTCGGGGCTCCGGAGAGGGGAATCCGTCGCCATCGTCATCATCAACCATCCTCCATCACCAATTTCATGATGCTCACCGCCGTGCGTGAGTAATTCCATCGTAGGCTTGCTAGACGGTGATGGGTTGGATGAGATTTATCATGTAATCGAGTTATTTTTGTTAGGGTTTGATCCCTAGTATCCACTATGTTCTGAGATTGATGTTGCTATGACTTTGCTATGCTTAATGCTTGTCACTAGGGCCCGAGTGCCATGATTTCAAATCTGAACCTATTATGTTTTTATGAATATATGTGAGTTCTTGATCCTATCTTGCAAGTCTATAGTCACCAACTATGTGTTATGATCCGGCAACCCCGAAGAGACAATAATCGGGACCACTCCCGGTGATGACCGTAGTTTGAGGAGTTCATGTATTCACTATGTGTTAATGCTTTGGTCCGGTACTCTATTAAAAGGAGGCCTTAATATCCCTTAGTTTCCGCTAGGACCCCACTGCCACGGGAGGGTAGGACAAAAGATGGCATGCAAGTTCTTTTCCATAAGCACGTATGACTATATTTGGAATATATGCCTACATTACATTGATGAATTGGAGCTAGTTCCGTGTCTACCTATGTTATAACTGTTGCATGAATAATCGCATCCGGCATAATTCTCCATCACCGATCCAATGCCTACGAGCTTTTCACATATTGTTCTCCGCTTATTTACTTTTCCGTTGCTACTATTACAATCACTACAAAACCCAAAAATATTACTTTGCTACTGTTACCGTTACTTCCATACTACTTTGCTACTAAATACTTTGCTGCAGATACTAAGTTATCTAGGTGTGGTTGAATTGACAACTCAACTGCTAATACTTGAGAATATTCTTTGGCTCCCCTTGTGTCGAATCAATAAATTTGGGTTGAATACTCTACCCTCGAAAACTGTTGCGATCCCCTATACTTGTGGGTTATCAAGACTATTTTCTGGCGCCGTTGCCGGGGAGCATTGCTATATTCTTTGAGTCACTTGGGATTTATATCTGTTGGTCACTATGAAGAACTTGAAAGACAAGAAAACTAAAATTTATCCCTCAACTACGAGGGGAGGTAAGGAACTGCTATCTAGCTCTGCACTTGATTCACCTTCTGTTTTGAGTAACCTTGCGACACCTAAACCTGCTTCTGCTATTAATCTGACATGTCGCATGTTATTGATGATGCCACTTCTGCTACGCATGGTACTTATGATGAAACTACTTCTATGCTTGATACTACTGTGCCACTTGGTGAATTTCTTGATGAACAACTTGTTAGGGCTAGAGAGAATGAAATTATTGAGACTGATAATATTGATGAAAGTGATGATGAAGATTCTCCCCCTAGATATGAATTGCCTGTTGTGCCCGAGGGCTATGTTATGGATGAACAAACCGCTAGAGACTTTCTTGCTTGCAATGATAGAAGTGATCTTAAGAAATTATTAGCTAAGCTGAAACAAAAAACTTTGAATGCTAGAATGAAATATGATCCTGCTTATGCTACTTCACCTATCTTTGTTACTGATAAGGATTATGAATTCTCTGTTGATCCTGATATAATTACTTTGGTTGAGTCTGGTCCTTTTTATGGCTATGAATCTGAAACTGTTGTGGCACATCTTACTAAATAAATGATATAGCCACCCTGTTCACTAATGATGAGAAAACTCGCTACTATTATATCCTTAAGATATTTCCGTTCTCATTAAAGGGTGATGCTAAGATATGGTTTAATTCTCTTGATCCTGGTTGTGTGCGTAGTCCCCAGGATATGATTTATTACTTCTCTGCTAAGTATTTCCCTGCTCATAAGAAACAAGCTGCTTTAAGGGAAATATATAATTTTGTGCAAATTGAAGAAGAGAGTCTCCCACAAGCTTGGGGGAGGCTTCTCCAATTACTTAATGCTTTGCCTGATCATCCTCTCAAGAAAAATGAAATACTTGATATCTTTTATAATGGACTAACCGATGCTTCCAGAGACCACCTGGATAGCTGTGCTGGTTGTGTTTTCTGGGAAAGAACTGTTCATCAAGCTGAAATTCTATTGAATAATATGTTGGCTAATGAAAACAATTGGACACTTACTGAACCAACTCCTAAGCCAACTCCGAAGAAAAGGGGTGTTCTATTTCTCAGTCCTGAAGATATGCAAGAGGCAAAGAAATCTATGAAGGAAAAAGGTATTAAAGCTGAAGATGTTAAGAATTTACCTCCTATTGAAGAAATACATGGTCTTTATTTACCGCATGTTGAAGAAACACATGGTCTTGATAACCCGACACAGGTAGTAAAGGTAAATTCTCTCTATAGATATGATAAAGCTGAAATCCCGCCTACTAAGTTTGCTAGCCAATGTTTGGATGAGTTTGATAATTTTATGGTTAAGCAAGAAGACTTGAATGCTTATTTTTGAAGGGAATTAAAACGCAATGCTGATATGCTTGAACACTTGAGTGATTATATGTCTAGAGTTAAGGGTGTACTTCAACTCATTAGTAAACATGCTTCTATGGTTACCACTCAAGTAGAACAAGTACTTAAATCTCAGAATGATTTGCTCAATGAATTAAATAGTAAGAATAATTACTTTGTTGTTAGAGTTGCAACTAGAGGGGGTAAAGTGACTCAGGAACCTTTGTATCCTGAAGGTCACCCTAAGATAATTGAGCAAGATTCTCAGAGAACTAATGTAGATGCATGTAGTCCTTCTAAGAGGAAGAAAAAGAAAATGATAGGACTTTGCATACTTGTAGTGAACCTGTTCTTGACACACCTGAGAATCACAATGATATTTCTATATCTGATGCTGAAACACAATCTGGTGATGAACATGAACCCAGTGATAATGTTAATGATGATGTTCATGTTGACGCTCAACCTAGCAATAATAATGATGTAGAAATCGAACCTGCTGTTGATCTTGATAACCCACAATCAAAGAATCAACGTTACGATAAGAGAGACTTTGTTGCTAGGAAGCACAGTAAAGAAAGAGAGCCATGGGTTCAGAAACCCATGACTTTTCCTCCTAAACCATCCAAGAAAAAGGATGATGAGGATTTTGAGCGCTTTGCTGAAATGATTAGACCTATGTTTTTGCGTATGCGTTTAACTGGTATGCTCAAAATGAATCCCTATGCTAAGTATATGAAAGAAATTTTTACTAATAAGAGAAAGATACCGGAAGCTGAAATTTCCACCATGCTTGCTAATTATACTTTTAAGGGTGGAATACCTAAGAAACTTGGAGATCCAGGAGTACCAACTATACCATGCTCCATTAAAAGAAACTATGTTAGAACTGCTTTATGTGATCTTGGAGCCGGTGTTAGTGTTATGCCTCTCTCTTTATATCATAGACTTGATTCGAATAAGTTGACACCTACTGAAATATCTTTGCAAATGGCTGATAAATTAACTGCTATACCTGTCGGTATTTGTGAGGATGTGCCTGTTGTGGTTGCAAACGTTACTATTTTAACGGACTTTGTTATTCTTGGTATTCCCGAGGACGATAGTATGTCTATTATTCTTGGAAGACCCTTTTTGAATACTGCAGGGGCTGTTATTGATTGCAATAAAGGCAATGTCACTTTTCATGTTAATGGTAATGAGCATACAGTACACTTTCCGAGGAAACAACCTCAAGTCCACAGTATCAATTCTATTGGAAAAATTCCATCGATCATTATTGGAGGTTTTGAATTTCCTCTTCCTACTGTCAAAAAGAGATATGATATTCTTATTGTTGGGGATGTGCATATCCCTGTTGAGGTAACTTAGTGCTATTCGAAAATTCTCCGGTTTCATGTGATTCGGAATGAGTTTGTTAACAAGACTTGATCAACCTTGTTAGTGGATTCCTTTTGATGAGCATGAGATGGATGAAGTTAGAAAGCACAACCTTCTGTACCCTCCTTTTACTTTCTGTTATTTAGAATGAATAAAGGAAAATTAGTATTTTCTGTCAGTCTTCTGAATTATCCGTGCAATAAAAAAATACCCCGAAAATAAAAGTTCTCCAAATGCCCCGAAAATGAAATATGATTTTTTCTAGAATATTTGAGAATATTTGGCACTGAGAACACATCAGGGGGAGTTGGCACCTGGCCACGAGGGTCCAGGGCGTGCCCACACCCCCTAGGCGCGCCCCCTGCCTCGTGGGCCCATGGTGGCTCCCCTCCACTTATTCCAGCAACCACACACTCCTTCTTCCTCCCAAAAAATCACCAACCAGCTCCAGCACGATTTCTAGCTCATTTTGCTGCGATTTTTGATCTCCTTGCTCAAAGCACCTCTCACAAAACTGCTTTGGGGGATTGTTCCTTGGTATGTAACTCCTCCAATGGTCAAATTAGTTTTTGTTCTAGTGCTTTATTCATTGCAAATTTTTGCTGCCTAGGTGACCCTGTTCTTGAGCTTGCATGTCAAATTTATATGGTCCCAAGTAGTTCTAATGCATGATATAGTCTCTAGGTACTTGTGGGAGTGGTTGCTATCAATTTTGTTGAGTTTGGTTCACTTTTATTTGAAGTTACTAAAAATTTCAGAAAATTTCAGAAAATAATGAAGAGATTTTTGAGGGGCTCTTCGAGCTGAAGCTCGAAGGATAAGAAAAGTGAAGAAGAAGAGAGGCCCAAGTATAATCTCCCTCGCATCGCGAAAGTTCGGCCGTGTGAATGGCCTTGTGATGATTTCTTGATAGCAGCCGAGATTTATGATGGTTTTTATGAATTGGCTGAGATTGCAGGCCTCACCGACTTCCTCCATGCCCAACGCGAACAGTATCTCTTACTCACCAATATCTTTGTGCAAAATTTTCATTTCCATTCTAGGAGGTCCCCACCTTCGGTGGATTTCTATTTATATGATGAGTATAAGGAGATGACCCTTCGTGAATTTTGTGAGGTTTGCAAGTTGCCTTTTCCAGGCAGCGTAGAGGAACCACATCGTGACGATGTGGAGGGGTTTATTGATACAATTGCTGTAGGGGGAACTTGGAAAGTTTCCGATGCAAGAATCAATAGCATACATTTTCCTGTTTTACGTTACTTTGCATTATTTGCTAGTAGATGCTTAATTGGTCGTGGAAACTGTGGCAACCTAAGTGCCCCTGATATTGTTATTTTCTGCCATGCCTTGTTTCGTGATGACTCATTCAGTATGGGCGCTATTGTTGCAAAGAGGTTAAATCTTAACCGTACTAAGGGCCCCATCTTGGGAGGCATCTTCGCCTCGCGCCTCGCTGCATACTTTAACATACCTATTAGGCATTATGAGAAGGAAGAAAAATTGTTGCCTACTGTTCTTCTAGATTACAAGAGTATGATTGCACATGATTTCATGGTTAAGAACAGGAAACAGGAGCTTAACTATAGACTGTTATTTGATAAAAATCACCGTGAGACTATTACCTTGCCTGCTCCTTCCTTGTTTGATTTATCTGCAGGCGAGTACCTTGTTCCGTTGGAGGCCATTCACGCCTACCGGAACCCCACATCAGCTACAGAGCCAGATCCGGAACCACAATTTGTTCCCCCACGCCAGTCTATTTACAAGTGGGATCCGGAGGAGGTTGCCAACCAGTGGCAACCCGAGGCTTCATCTCAGTACGACCCCAACTATAACTTTGGATATCCGCCAGGCCAGCCGTGGCCATAGACCAACTTAGGCTAAAAGCCTAAGCTTGGGGGAGTACGTATCTATCACCGACATTACATTCATGTTTACACACTCATTGCTAGATGTCGGTGCTCATACTGTTTCACTGTAATATCCATGCTAGTTTATTACCTTTTTATGCTTTCTTCTTGTGTGTTTGATAAACCTTAAAAAAACCAAAATAATTATAGTAGCTTTTAGCTAGTTTATTTCTTGCTGTAGTAGTAATAATTAGACGAAAACCCAAAAAGATTTCTCGTTCTTCTTTTGCTTGTTGGGAGCTTTCCCGTGTAAATATTTTTATTTCTTTTCTTTGGGGGTCAATAGGAGAAGACCATAATGACATTGTTAAAGTGGCTCTTATATGCATTATTGTTGATTTAACCAAGAGCCCATATTGCCTTGTCTTCTCCTGTTTATTGAATGCTCGCAGATTCCAGCTTAGTCCAATGCACGTGCACTATTATTATTATTCACATCGTTCGGTCGTGCAAGTGAAAGGCAATAATGACGATATATGATGGACTGATTGAGATGAGAGAAGCTGGTATGAACTCGACCTCTCTTGTTTTTGTAAATACTATTAGTTCGTCGTTCCTGATTCAGCCTATTATGAATAAACATGTTTGCAATGACAATTAGAGATTATAGTTGCTTATGCCATGCTTAATTAGCTAGGAGTTTATAATGGTTTACCTTGCGTGCCAACATGCTATTAAAATGGTTGTGATGTGGTATGATAGGATGGTATCCTCCTTTGAATGATTCGAGTGACTTGACTTGGCACATGTTCACGCATGTAGTTGAAACAAAATCAACATAGCCTTCATGATATTTATGTTCATGGTGGATTATATCCTACCCATGCTTGCACTCAATGTTTATTAATTTTAATGCATGTTCATGACTGTTGTCGCTCTCTAGTTGGTCGCTTCCCAGTCTTTTGCTAGCCTTCACTTGTACTAAGCGGGAATACTGCTTGTGCATCCAATCCCTTAAACCCCAAAGTTATTCCATATGAGTCCACCATACCTTCCTATATATGCGGTATCTACCTGCCATTCTAAGTAAATTTGTATGTGCCAAACTGTAAACCTTCAAATGAAATTCTGTTTTGCATGCTCGAATAGCTCATGTATCAACTAGGGCTGTCTGTATCTTCCATGCTAGGCGGGTTATTCTCAAGAGGAGTGGACTCCGCTCCTCACTGACGAGAAAATGGCTGGTCACCGGGATGCCCAGTCCCATGCTTTATGCAAATCAAATCAAAATAATTGAAAACAAAACTCCCCTGGGACTCTTGTTAGTTGGAGGCACTCGTTGTTTCGAGCAAGCCATGTATTGATGCTTGTTGGTGGAGGGGGAGTATAAACTTTACCATTATGTTTGGGAACCGCCTATAATGTGTGTAGCATGGAAGATATCGCCATCTCTCGGTTGTTATGTTGACAATGAAAGTATGCCGCTCAAAATATTATTTATCTCTATTTCAAAATCGAGCTCTGGCACCTCTACAAATCCCTGCTTCCCTCTGCGAAGGGCCTATCTATTTACTTTTATGTTTAGTCATCACCCTCTTATTAAAATCACCAGCTGGAGAGCACCGCTGTCATTTGCATCCATTACTATTAGTTTATATTGGGTATGACTATGACTGGATCTCTTTTACCATGAATTACAATGTTTAGTTAGTCCTTGATCTTTAAAGGTGCTATGCATTTATGTTTTGCGGTCTCAGAAAGGGCTAGCGAGATACCATCTTGTTATATCATATCATGAGTGTTTTGAGAAAGTGTTGTCATCCGAGATTTATTATTATTGCTCACTAGTTGATTATGCCATTGACATGAGTAAACATGAGACCTAAGTGTTATTGTGAATATGGTTAGTTCATAATCTTTGCTGAAAACTTGAATAATGGCTTTACATATTTACAACAACTAGAGCAAACAGAGTGTGTAAAAGCTTTTCTTTATCACTTTCAGTTTATCAACTGAATTGCTTGAGGACAAGCAAAGGTATAAGCTTGGGGGAGTTGATACGTCTCCGTCGTATCTACTTTTCCAAACACTTTTGCCCTTGCTTTGGACGCAGTTTTCAGCAGAATTGCCATGGTGTTATTTTTGTGCAGAAATAAAAGCTCTCGGAATGACCTGAAAATCAACGGAGAATAATTTTACAATTAATAAAAAATATTGGCGAAAGAATCAAGGCCAGGGGGCCCACACCCTGTCCATGAGGGTGGGGGCGCGCCTACCCCCCTGGGTGCGCCCCTGCCTCGTGGGCCCAGTGGAGCTCCACCGACCTCAACTCCAACTCTATATATTCGTGTTCGGGGAGAAAAAATCAGAGAGAAGGATTCATCGCGTTTTACGATACGGAGCCGCTGCCAAGCCCTAAACTCTCTCGGGAGGGCTGATCTGGAGTCCGTTTGGGGCTCCGGAAAGGGGAATCCGTCGCCATCGTCATCATCAACCATCCTCCATCACCAATTTCCTGATGCTCACCGCCGTGCGTGAGTAATTCCATCGTAGGCTTGCTGGACGGTGATGGGTTGGATGAGATTTATCATGTAATCGAGTTAGTTTTGTTAGGGTTGATCCCTAGTATCCACTATGTTCTGAGATTGATGTTGCTATGACTTTGCTATGCTTAATGCTTGTCACTAGGGCCCGAGTGCCATGATTTCAGATCTGAACCTATTATGTTTTCATGAATATATGTGAGTTCTTGATCCTATCTTGCAAGTCTATAGTCACTTACTATGTGTTATGATCCGTCAACCCCGAAGTGACAATAATCGGGACCACTCCCGGTGATGACCGTAGTTTGAGGAGTTCATGTATTCACTATGTGTTAATGCTTTGGTCCAGTACCTATTAAACGGAGGCCTTAATATCACTTAGTTTCCGCTAGGACCCCGCTGCCACGGGAGGGTAGGACAAAAGATGTCATGCAAGTTCTTTTCCATAAGCACGTATGACTATATTCGGAATACATGCCTACATTACATTGATGAATTGGAGCTAGTTCCGTGTCACCCTATGTTATAACTGTTGCATGAATAATCACATCCGGCATAATTCTCCATCACCGATCCAATGCCTACGAGCTTTTCACATATTGTTCTCCGCTTATTTACTTTTCCGTTGCTACTGTTACAATCACTACAAAACCCAAAAATATTACTTTGCTACTGTTACCATTACTTCCATACTACTTTGCTACTAAATACTTTGCTGCAGATACTAAGTTATGCAGGTGTGGTTGAATTGACAACTCAACTGCTAATACTTGAGAATATTCTTTGGCTCCCCTTGTGTCGAATCAATAAATTTGGGTTGAATACTCTACCCTCGAAAACTATTGCGATCCCCTATACTTCTGGGTTATCAATCACTGCCAGTTATATCCTGAACTACGAGTTAGCTCGGGAGCTCTCACGTGCCCGGGCAGCTCTCGCTGCTGCTCGTACTAGGAACGCTCTTCCCACTATCATCTACACTACTCCAGTTTCTTCCGCCTCCATTCCCCCGGTGACTTCACAGGGTACCATTAACCCTCTGACGGTGACCCCTCGCAGTGCTCCTACTGCGTGGGCTTCCCTTGTCGCTACTCCTGCCGCTCCTATGCTTAGATCCCATCCCGCGCCTGCCCCTGAGGGAGAGCCCTCGAGGCAGCGCCGTTGCGTCTCTCTTAACCCGGAGGTCTCTACTATCAGTTCAGGATCTGGGTCCGGCTCAGGGGACGAGCCCGCAGCAGTGCAGTCCGAGCAGTAGACCGTTAGAGTATCGCTTTCGTCATGAGTATGATGGATGAGTGTAATCGCACGTGTCATGATGTTTAGTTTCATGTATGAGGGTAGTAGACCCGTTGTGATGTTTACTTTCATGTTGAGTTTATGTATAATTATTTTGGAATCTTTTATTCATTTTGGTTTTCGTTCGTTGTTTTCTTCCAGGATTTGTCGATGGCTTTCCTCCCATTTTGGAATTTTCTCATCATGGTTGCTATGTATTGGGAAAATGAATAATAGGATGACGCATGGAAGCAGCAGCAGCCAAGCTTGTGAGGATGTCCCTGTCCGTCGCTCCGCAAGGCAGGCAGGACATTCCCCCGAGCCATACCAGCCACCTCCGTCTCCACCGCCACATCCGCCTTCGACTCAGCAAATCCTGCGAATGTTTGAAGAAAGAAGGAGCAACAATGTGCTAGAAATATTGAAAAGTGTGCAAGTTATGGTTGGGCAGAATGGAAACCAGAATGGTCATCACTCCAAGCTATCAGATTTTCAGCGAACCAAGCCTCCCAGTTTCAGCCAAGTTATTGATCCATTGGACGCCGATGATTGGTTACGAACTATTGAGAGGAAACTGGAGATTGCCCGCACTGAAGAAGGCGACAAGGTTCCCTTCGCAACGCATTCTCTCGAAGGAGCTGCCGCTATATGGTGGGATAATGCTAAGGCAATATGGCCCGCGGACGAGGAAATTACTTGGACTAAATTCAAGGATCATTTCCGCAAGTATCTTATTCCCACCAGGATTATGAAAATCAAGCAGCGCGAATTCCTTGCCCTCACTCAAGGCAGCATGACAGTCAACGAGTACCTGAATAAATTCAACCATTTGGCCCGCTATTCTCTCCACGATGTGGCCAGAGAAGAACGGAACATCGACAGATTTCTTGGCGGACTGAATCAGCATCTCAGGTGCACCCTCAGCATGTTTGATTTTCCGGACTTCCTGACTCTGGTGAACAAGGCCCTCATTGCAGAAAGGGAACACAAGCTCCTACACAACAACAAGCCAGCTATTAATGACCACAAGCGCAAATTCGAGCCGAAGAAGTATATGCAACCAGTGCAGAAGGCTCGTACTTGGCAACAGACTCAGGTTGAGTACAAACCCAACTAGCAGCAAAATGTCAACAGGACCACTACCCAAGTCAAGAATATCGTGACCAGCCCGGTGCGCGAAGATTGTCAGTGCAACAACTCATGTTTCAGCTGTGGACACACAGGACATTACACTAGACAATGCCCCAAGAACAACAAACAAACAACTCCATTCCATCCGCCAGTCAACTACATGGAGCCGTATTCCGCCCCCGATATGATCCAAGGGCAAATCCATCATATCTCCGCAGACGAAGCCCAAGAGGATCCGGAAGTCGTCATTGGTATGTTCCTTGTTAACGACATACCCGCCGTAATTTTATTTGACTCTGGGCTTCCCACTCTTTTATTTCACGGAGTTTTGCTGCCCAAAACAAATTTTCCTGCTCGATTTTTGGAAAACACATGCTGGTACAATCCCCGGGATCCCTGCTCAGAAGCAATCTGGTCTGCCGCAATCTGGAAATTGACATCAAGGGCGTCAAGTTTCCAACGTCTCTGATAATCATCGATTCCATCAAATTGGATATTATTCTGGGCATGCATTGGTTAACCCAATACCAAGCATGCATCAACTGTGCGACCAGAGAAGTTACCATGAAAAACACAAAAGGTCGCACCACAAGTTTTTATGCCCGCAAGAGTATACCCAAGAAGGATATGATGTTCATAGCCATGGCAGAAGAGGTGGAGCTAATTCCAGTGGTCAGTGATTATCCAGATGTATTTCCGGAAGAATTACCAGGCATGCCACCCGACAGAGAACTGGACTTTGCAATTGACTTGGTGCCTCGAACCACACCGATACACAAGAAATACTATCGGATGCCTTCCTCGGAATTTGTGGAATTAAAGAAGCAGCTGGATGAGATGCTGCAGAAAGGATACATCCGCCCAAGCTCGTCACCATGGGGATCACCAGCGATATTCGTGGATAAAAAGGATGGCAGTCTACGAATGCGTGTGGACTACCGACAGCTGAATGACGTCACCATCAAAAACAAGTACCTGCTGCCAAGGATTGACGATCTGTTTGATCAACTCAGTGGGGCCAAAGTATTCTCCAAAATTGATTTGAGGACCGGATATCATCAGCTCAAGATAAAGAAGGAGGATATTCCTAAGACCGCGTTCACCACTCGGTACAGTCTTTATGAGTATACCGTTATGTCCTTCGGCCTCACCAACGCCCCAGCCTTCTTCATGCATATGATGAACAAGGTGTTTATGGATTTCTTGAACAAATTTGTGGTGGTGTTCATCGATGACATCCTCATTTACTCCAAGAGCAAATATGAACACAAGGAACATCTCCGAGCAGTTTTGCAAAGGCTTCGCGACCATCAACTTTATGCCAAGTTAAGCAAATGTGAGTTTTGGCTCCAGCAAGTTGGATTTATCGGGCATGTCCTCTTGGCAAAAGGGATCTCAGTGGATCTAAGCAAGGTGAAAGATGTACTTGATTGGTCCGCACACACGACAGTCTCAGAAATCCGGAGTTTCCTTGGACTAGCCGGATATTATCGCTGTTTTATCGAAGGATTCTCCAAGATTGCCAAGCCAATGACCGAGCTCTTAAAGAAGGATAAGAAGTTTGAATGGACCGACGACTGCGAACGGAGTTTCAATGAGTTAAAAATCAGGCTGACGTCAGCACCCGTACTGACTCTTCCAGACATCTACCACAGTTTTGATGTCTACTGCGACGCATGCAGAAAAGTGCTTGGATGTTTACTCATGCAAGATGGCAAAGTTGTGGCTTATGCATCCAGCCAACTACGACAACC
The DNA here is from genome assembly GCF_018294505.1 of Triticum aestivum. Taxonomy (NCBI): domain Eukaryota; kingdom Viridiplantae; phylum Streptophyta; class Magnoliopsida; order Poales; family Poaceae; genus Triticum; species Triticum aestivum. The sequence goes on from NC_057796.1 coordinate 303,648,647, forward strand.
CGAAGGAAACTATCCCATGCATGATTTGGAATTGTCCGCGGTGGTGCACGCCTTGAAGATCTGGAGACACTATCTGATTGGAAAGAAGTGCCAGATATTTACCAACCACAAGAGTCTCAAGTATATATTCACTCAGCCCGATTTGAATCTTCGACAACGAAGATGGCTCGAGTTGGTTAAGGACTACGACCTGGGAATAAATTATCACCCGGGCAAAGTAATGTGGTGGCTGATGCCCTCAGCCACAAACTAGCCAACCTTAATGCTCTCATGGATTCATTGCCTCCCGAGCTTTATGAAGAAATCACTACGCTCAATTTGGTGATCACCGATGTCCGTCTTGCCAACATATTGGAAGTTACCCCAACTCTCGAAGAAGAAATCCGCAGTGCTCAGGCAGATGACAAACTATTGAAAATATATGTCCAGAAGATGCACAAAGGGCATGCACCGGATTTCTCTAGGGATCAACAAGGTACGCTAAGGTTCCGAGGAAGAATTTGCGTACCCAACCACGAAGGTCTGAGGAAGAAGATATTGATAGAAGCGCCATACTCAATTCACCCTGGTGGTACCAAAATGTATGAAGACCTTCGTCGGGTATTCTGGTAGGATGGAATGAAGAAAGACATCGCATACTTCGTGGCTTGTTGCGATATATGCAACAAGGTAAAGGCGGAACACCAAAAGCCCGCCGGACTCCTCCAACCTCTGCCAGTATCCCAATGGAAATGGGACGATATCTGCATGGATTTCATCACCGGATTACCAAGGTCTGACCGAGGAAATGACGCAATATGGGTCATAGTGGACACCTTAACAAAGGTGGCACATTTCCTTCCCATCCGGACCACCTACCATGCAAATCAACTTGCACAATTATATGTGTCACGAATCGTCAGTCTGCATGGAGTACCCAAGACTATCACTTTAGACAGGGTGTCTCTCTTCACCTCCACATTTTGGTCCCGACTACATCAAGCCTTGGGGACTGCTCTGAAGTACAGCACGGCGTATCATCCCCAGGCAGATGGACAGACTGAGCGAGTAAATCAAATACTCGAAGATATGCTCCGGGCATGTGCACTGGCCCAAGGAACCAAGTGGGAAGACTGTCTGCCCTACGCCGAGTTTTCGTACAACAACAGTTTCTAGACCAGCTTAAAGATGTCACCCTATGAAGCTCTGTATGGCCGGAAATGCCGCACCCCATTGAACTGGTCTCAAACCGGAGATAGCCATATTTTCAGGACTGATTTAGTGCTCGAAGCGGAGAAGCAAGTCAATGAAATCCGAGACAGACTACAGCTGGCCAAATCACGACAGAAGAGCTATTATGATGCCAAACACCGTCAGATCAGCTTCGAACCCGGAGAAAACGTATATCTCCGAGTCACCCCTATGAAAGGAGTCAAGAGGTTTCAGACCCGCGGAAAATTGGCACCCAGATACATCGGTCCATTTCCAGTCATGGCCAGAGTCGGAACAGTTGCGTATCAATTGGAATTGCCACCGGAACTGTCAGAAGTACACCATGTGTTTCATATCCCACAGCTGAGAAGATACATCTCGCCACCGGAGAAAAGGACTGATATGGTAGAGATAGAATTGGCTAAGGATTTGACTTATGAGGAAAAGCCAATCAAAATATTGGATCAGACAGAAAGGGTCACTCGCAGCAAAGAAATAAGGTTTTACAAGGTTCAGTGGGAACATCACACCGAAGAAGAAGCAACCTGGGAAAGAGAGGAATTTTGAAGGACTGCATACCCAGAATTGTTTTCCCAAGCAACCGAATCTTGAGGACGAGATTCATCCTAAGTGGGGGAGGTTTGTGACAGCCTGGATTTTGCCTTCTCTCTTTTCCCGGACTTGCCTTCTTTGTGTTTCCGGACTTGGTTTTTGCCTTGCATTGATTTGGATTTTGGAATCATTTCAAATGGATTTGTCACTTGGGCATACCCTTGACTTTCACCCAAGTGACCTATCTACTTCTCATTCAACTTTATTTCTCTGTTAAAACTCCAAAATAATCAAATGAATATTTTTAATAAAAGAAAAATATTCATTTTCCTCTGTGAAACTCTATTCAGAAACTTGTGCTCCAAAGCAACCCTCATTTTTATTGCTCCCAAAAGTCTGAGATAAATCCTGTGGACCTTGGCACACCTTCCCAAGCAAAAATATTGATGTCTTTTTGCAATATTTTTGCTATAGAAAATCATTTATCTTCTGGCCCAAAATTCCAGTTTGTACAGCAAGTACATTTTTCCTTGATCTTTTGGCCCTGATCTTTCTTGAGCTTAACCACCCTCCTAAGAAAACCTAAACCCCAGGAGATCAGCCCTAGTGGCAATCTAGAAGCTTGCTTAACTTGGCGACCAAGTTTCTGGTCAAAAACTTGCCAGCTTGGTTGAGTCAATGCTGGTCGGCTTGGGTATGAGCTTTCAACTTTCCTAGACTAAACACAGTGTGGACTAGAGCGTAGACAAGGTTTGGCAGCGTTTGGGCGTCGTCTTGACCATGCCAGCGTGGTGACCGCGTGAAGACACGGTGCCTGGCAGCTACTCGACGCGCTCTGGGTGTCGCCATCTCCTCTGTTCAACGCGTGCTCGATCCAGCGCTCGCCGACGACTGCCGCGCCGCACCTACAGCCCCGACCCATCACCCTTGACCCCTCCCTGGCGCTTGCCGATGCTGGAGACGCTGCAACAAGCAGGGCACGTCGTGGCCAAAAGCCACAGGGCGCGCGTGCCCTTGTCCTCTTCCACCCTGCGTCCTGTGCTCGTCCCCGAGCGTGGGCACCTCCCACAGTGATGCTGCACGCTTGCCCCTCGCACTGGAGCGCTTCGTCGCTATTCGCCGACTTCTAGAGAGCTCCGGCGGCGACACGATAGCCCCCCTCGCTCTGACTATATATAGGGCCTCCATCCTCGTTTCAAGGCCACGCGCCACTTCTCACCACCTCCACGAACACGTAGAAGGGCCACAGCCCGGTCGAGCAGGCCTCTGGCCGGCTGCCCCGACCAGAGAACTCCGGCGATCTCCGCAGCTCAGCCACCTCGCTTCGGTGCCTCTCGAGCTCGACCAACTGCTCAGGCGTGGCATTGGAGGTCTCCTGGTGCTGTCTGGATGCTGCTAAGCCCCCGGAGCCACCTCTAGTCGTTGTCTTCTTCTACTCCGGCGAATCCCGTCCGCCACCGTAGCTTGCGAGCTTGACCGCGAGCAGCTCCGGCCATCCCACGGCAAGCCATGGGTACGGGCAGGTGCGCCGTGAACCCAACTTCATTTCTATCCCTCACATCTAGCCCCAAACCCCCTCCTCGCCGGCGTAAGCTCCGGCGAAGCGCCGTCGCGCTCGGATCTCCCTTCCCCTCTCTCTCCTGACGGGCGGGGCCCAGTGTCAGCCTCACCACTCGCGCCCGAACGGTACGAGTGGAGGCGCACTTTCTGTTTACGCCTTCGACGTCACCACCCCCATGAATTTCTGTTTAATTAAAATTTATTCAGAAATTGACCCAAACTTTGACCAGCCACCATTTCTAAACCATAAGTCCAAATGATTTGATTCTTTTTGCATTGTCTTTGTTTCAGAAAGCTCTAGCAGCACACCAAAAGGTGGATTTTTCCTTGCTGTCTAGAATTTCTGGTGATTTTTAGAATGGTTTTTGACATGTGTTTTTGTGGTTTTTAATTATTTTCAGAAGGAGAAGCTTGTCTTGAAGCAAACCAAGAGGGGTGTGATCCTCCTCTACACTAAGGCAAGCCACGATAGCATTTGGATGGTGTTATTTCAATATCTATGATTTTCTACTTGAACATGACTTTTAATTGCATTTAAAATTTGATAAATAAATTTTGTAATTGCTAGTTACTTTATCATGCTTGATATGCTTGTTTTAGTTACTGGTAAATTGCATGAACTAGTTTGGTCTAGTAGAATGAAATTTTGCATTAGTTATATTGCTATGGTAGAAAATGACAGTTATTTTATTAAGTGATATTTTCATATAAGTGATGAGCTAATAAAAATATTGGTGGATAATAAAAATGAATTAGGTCCAGTGAGGTTTTTGATCCTAAGTATTGCAAGATAATTATGTTGATAAGTTTGATCCATATCCATGTGTTGTTTGCTTTGAATGTCGATTAGTTGCGTGATTAAGCCCCAATATCATTGTTATTTATAAAAAGTTTTTGTCAAAGTTAAACTTGATTAAGTTCAACTTGAATATGATGTTGATCACATCATGGTGCCACTGAATCGGGTTTTATTCAGTGCGACCACATTTACCTTGTGGGAAGGTCTTAATTCGGTCCTTTGTTGTGCCTCTCACCGGTGCCTCCCGTGAGGGAAGGTTATGGGCGTGCATACCCTGGCCCGGTAAGCAGACATAACCTTGTGTGCTCGTTTTTGTTTTTATGGTACCTTGTCCTCGTTTGGGACCGTTTTGCCACGACGGTGGTCGTTGGTGCCTTTGGTAGGCACGGGGCCACCCAAGACCTAGCCCTGAGAGGGAGTTGGTCGGAGTGGCTAGGAGAGTGCCATGACAAAGGGAGGGTTTTGTCGGAATGCTTTGGTCCACCCAAATGGGAGTGCGAGGCCAGGGTTCTGTAGTGTGGGTAAAGTGTGCTACCTCTGCAGAGTGTATTTAATCTATCGATAGACGCGTCCTCGGTTATGGGCATAGCTCGGAAGTAAGTCACAGCATGGATCAACTTTTATAATTAATCTTGCAAACTATATGATTGTTGCGATGCATTGTGTTTCATGAACTCTTGAGTTGTTCATGAGCGGTTGGTTTTCAGTTGTAAGCCCGGTATGGTCACCGCTTGGTTACGAGGTAACCGTCTGGTAAGCGAGTCTGTGAGACTCGGTGCGCGTATTGGTTTCAATCATATTTAGTAGTTCTTTCACTGCATTAATTTGATTACCTGTCATGATATTGTCTGGCATCGTGCTTATGTTTGTTGTGAGCTTGCAAGTACATTCAATGTACTAACCTGGCGTGTCATGCCAGCTTTCAGGCAAGTCGGTTCGCATCAGAGTGCATCTCGCGTCTAGGCCGTGTCCACATTGGTGTCCCTGTGCTACGGAGTTCCACTTCGTCGTTCTTCCGCTGCCGTGTAGTTCGTGTGATCGAGGCCCTCATTATGTTCATTAGATAATGTACATACTGTTCAGCAGGACCGTCCGTGCCGCTTGGCCTCGTATCTTGATGTAATATCAGACTTATGTAATCCGCTAGCATAAATAAAGCAGTTGTTTCTGTACCATGTTGTTGTGTATTGCCAGAAGACTTGATCTCTGGGCTGGCAATGCAGGGTAAACCTGTTGCTCTGAGCCGGGGTGCCACACCCTTGTTACGAGTAGTTCGGATAGTTCTCAACCTAGAGCTTTGCACACCGGTCATGGCAAGGACGGACGAAGAAGGAGGACTTATGAGGAGGAAGGTAGAGTAATTTTCGGCTAGGTAGTTCCCCTTTTATAACTTAAGTACTAGCACTAGTACTAAAACCTACATAGTGGGAACACGTTCAGGTTTGGTACGTACTGGTAGGTGTGAGCAGTCTTGCACTTAATTGTAGCACTAGTACTTTGGAATGTGATGGGAACAAGGTAAAGATTAATTGATGGTTTTGGTTTCGAGGCACGAAACGGCTCCTGATGAGTTTAGTGGAACATAAATTTCAAGTACTCCCGATGAGTTTAGTAGAACATAAATTGTTTAACATAAAAAATATATCATTAAAAATAGAATATTTGAAGTTTGTAATGCTATATTTTTCGTAATGTATGCCTCTTATTAAGTTGGTCAAATTAATGACCTAGGTACACGTGCAAGACTTGTAAACTGAGATAGGGGGAGTACTACACTCCTCAAATGCGGTCGCAGAAGTCGGTGATGTAACTGTTCCTACATGTCAGACCAAGCCGATGCGTGTCCCTTCGGTGAGACGCGGGTCCGACCGACCATAGAGTACTTACGCGACGGAGACTTCTGGTTGTGGCTTCGGTTGATTGTCACGACCGAGCATTCTAAAACTAGTGATAAATCAATTACCATCTTTTTCCAAACGACCAAGTATTTTTTACAGGAAAACAATACATATAGATGGAGTGATTGTCAAGGTTGCAAACAGACATAGCGTTGCAAGTTCACTGCAGCAACAACCGACTAGGTCACTGCATCGCTGGCGGGGAAGGAGGGCAGCTCACCTCGCCTACGATGCATGCCCAGCGGCGCCGCCGCAACTGGTCCATATTTATATACAAAGGCCACCAACAGTAGCCCTGGCAAAAATTGATCATGCTGCCTGCGTCCTGGTTTATTGGCCCCCTTTTTTGTGCCACTTTTTATGACATGCATAAATATTATGTTACTTACAAATATGGTCAAAAATTGGCACAAAATACGAAGGAGACCAATGGAAGTACTGGCACCCCATGATTTAACTACTCGCATGCGCGTAGTGGAGTAGTAATGTCTTTTCTTCCGCCCTCACGTCCACTCAATTTGCATGCGCTGTATTAATTGAAGATCAATGAAATGAAGGATTTTACGCGCATCAAATTATCACATGGGGTGGATCTTCATACAAAAATGCGTTGCCTTGTGTACCTGCGTGTGCGTGCGAGGGAATGAGTGCGTCCATGGCGTGTGTGCACATCTTCGCTTCGTGCATGTAACGCCAGTGTGGCTCAGAGAGGACGAGTACATTCTTCTAGAAGCAGCAGCACGTCATTGTGATCAATCCAGACAAGGAGGTCGCGACAACGCCTCCACATGTGCCACGTAGCTTCATGAACTGTAAGAGAGACACTGTGTAGCATGCCATTGGAATTCTAATTTACGTGTTTGCACATACTCGAAGTACTAGTAAGGTACACGTGCATTGCACTCCTCAGATTTGGCAACCAAATTATGAATAAATACCACACTATAGCATGTAAGCTCTGAGTCATATATGCCTGATGTAGACCTTCGTTTAATTCTTATAGTTCATCTTATTCAAAATAAATTTGTTTTTATAAAAAAGCTAGGGCCTCTTTGATTCGTAGGATTTCCAAAATGCGGGAATAGGAAAAACATGGGATTAGAGTAGAATGTCATCTTGAATCCTACAGGATTGTACGAGTGTTTGATTGTGCATAGAAAAAACGCAGGATTCTTTCAAAGTGGTTTGAGTGGATGGGATGTTTCCTATGAAATCTAGTGCAAATGAATCCTATGGAAAAATTTCTATGGTTTACAAACCTATGAATCAAACAACCAAGATAGGAAAAATTCCTAAGGATTAGAATCCTCCAAAATTCCTTTGAGAATCCTTTGAATCAAAGAAGCCCTTAATCTATTTTATGATTCATGGAATTGTGCGTTGTAAAGCATAAATTAAAAAACAAATAATGGCAATTCAACTAGAAAAAAAGTTTGGGCAGTTATGATACGGAAGATTCTGGAACAAAGGAGAAGCACCTGTGTATTGAGGTTTGTGCATTATGCTTAAGTTCAGCTATGGAGTCTACTAGATTGTACATGTGGCAAAATCCGGTGGGGGCTAGAAGATGGTGTGAGGGGCCAAGTGGAGGGAGACTATGAAGGAGTGCACAAGTGTGAGATCGACATTTGAAGAGAGGGGGCGAGAACGTGTGCCGTTGAGCGCAGTGGCGGAGCAATGAAAAATAAATGAGCTAGGGGGCCAAGCATTGCTAATCCTTTACGAGGAGGGCCAATACATCAAGTTAAACCATTTTACCAGCAATTGTCTAATGATCACATTCATATTAGCCTCGATATATAGTGATGTTAGGGGGGCAGGGCCCTTGCTGCCCCCTGTCTTCGCCACTGTGCGCGCGTCTGAGAGATGAAGCGGAGGCATGGATGATGAGAGGGGGACGTTGGATATATAATTAATGTGGGTTGATTAGCTATGTAATCCTATATAGAGAGGTATAGATTGATCGATGTGGACGTGGGAAAGAGGGTGAGACATCACTAGATATATAGATTGATCAGTTTGTGTGGAAAACTGTGAAAGACCTAGCTATATATACACACACATAGAGGAACATCGATCGTTGCGCATGCACATGAGAGATAAAGAATGCCCGATATGATGGGGAGGGGGAGGTGTGTGTGTGTGCATGCATGGGAGACTGACCCGAAGAAAAATATTTCATGTGTGCGATGGATAATGCCGACTGGTACTGTGTGTAGGGATGGCAATTTCGCCCATGGGTATGGGTATCTGTGGGTACCCTACCCGAAAACAGCGGGCATGGGGAAGACTTGTCAAGATTTTGTACCCATGGGTAATGGATATCCATACCCGCAAAACATATGGGTAGGGCATGGGTATGAGGTTGTGCCCATGGGTAATCCAATGGATACCTAGAAAATATTAATAAATGAAAATAACTCCTATGACATGCGGGGTCTACATCCAATACCTATGGCCCAACTCTCAATCCCTTATTCCCTAAATTAACCATAGCACATAGGCTCGCAACAACTAGCTCGCACTCCTCGTATGCCCTATGTGACCCCTCGACATGATGAAATCTCGACTCATCACCAACACACTCTTTTCCAACTCTTGAACTAGCGAACCCCAGTTCCCACCGCCGCCTTCCACTATGCCGGCGTCCACCAACCACTTATCGTAATCCCTTGCCGCCTGGAATTGGCCACACACTAGAGGACGTCGCGTCGGTACTAGATAGATCGCCCCTCATCACTTGAATTTTACACTCATTTATGTAGTTCTTTAAAATTTAAATGTTATATGTTGTACCAATTGGATTCCCATTGGGTATAGAATGCCCGATGGGTATGGGCATGGGTGTCAATTTGTGCCCATGGGTATTGAAATGGGTGGGTATAGAAAGTTTCTATGGGTATGGGTTTGGGCAACAGAAGGTTGTACCCACCCATACCCTACCCATTGCCATCCCTAACTGTGTGTGCATGCATGCATGAGAGAAAGTTAATGGTACAATTATAAAGAGAAGATGACTGTGTGGGTGTAAAAGACTAGGTGACGTCATAATCAATGTAAAGTAGAATTCAAATATTTGAATGAGAGATCATGATGTTTGAAACCCATGCATGCATGAATATAACTGAGATATGCGTGGTGTGGTTTGGAAACGAGCATGTTTTACTGTATACACATTGAACAAGGTCAGACTGATTTGTATTTGAGATATCAATGGCAGACATCATTTGGCCACATTGCATCCGTGCATGGACACGCTATTCTAATTGGAGATGACGGGTGGCTTTCGCATCACATATCTATATCTATACCCCTATATATATATATATATTTTATATTTTATATTTTTTATATAGTGTGCGGATAACTTTAACTTTGAAAGATGGTCGTTGGATGAGGCCAATCCGATGGTGCAGAGATGGCAAATTTGAGCACAACTGGCCGTTGGATATCATCTAGATTCCACCAGATTTTGCCACATGTACAATCTAGAAGACTCCATGGTTGAACTTAAGCATAATGCACAAACCTCAAAACACAAGCACTTCTTCTTTGTTCTAGAATCTTCCATATCATAATTGCCCAAATGTTTTTCTACATGATTTGCCATTGTTTGTTTTTACTTTATGCCTTACAACTCACAATTCCATGAATCTCAAAATAGATTAGCTTTCTTATAAAAACTAGTTGATTTTGAATGAAATGAACTATAAGAATTAAATGAACATCTACATCATGCATATATGACTCGAAGCTTACTTGCTATAATGTGGTATTTATTCATAATTTGGTTGCCAAATCTCATGCGTGCAATGCACGTGTACCTTACTAGTCTAAATGGTGTTTGTGTGTGTGTTGTGCTTGTTAAACACATTGTACGTAGTATATCATACAAGGTTTAGATTCCGAACATCTAGCTAGAGCATACATGTACCATGATTTGAATTCAACATTATCTATACATATATTTGAATTTGAGATCGTATGTACATGTAGTTCGTATTTATATAGGAATTTACTTCTCCTATATTCATGTCATGCATTGTGAAGATAATATTTAGATGGTTGTATAACTAACCCGAGTACAATCCCATTCAAACAGGGAAAATGTACTCAAATTTAGTCCATATGCTAGACAAACACATTGTTTTTTTATTGTTGAGGGAAGTGCAAATTGTTTTGGTACTGTACACGTTATGTTTGTTGTCCTGATTTTTTTTGTTTTTTTGTTGTATTTGAATGCATTTCTAGTAATATAGTAAAACAAGACATAGCTCTCTCTAGTGATGAGGTGCGAATTGTCTTTTTTTGGTACGCGTTAAGCTTGTTCTCCCGAAATTTCAAGCCGCGCCTTGTTATGCCAAAATTTCAAGCTTGTGTGTGTGTCTATCGTGCTGCGAAACTCCCGCCTCTTCAACTCACGCCTTGTTACCCCGAAATATTTAAGATATATCTTTTTCTCGTTGTGCTCCGACAACTCCCTCCATCTCAACCCGCGCCTTGCTATTCCAAAATTACAACGCGCGCGAAAACTCCCACCTCCTGTGAAATCTCGACACGCGAAATGCCCATGATACCCCTGAACCGAAAGAACCGCCTAGCTCAAATCGGTGGGGGTAATTTCGTAACTTACCCCACATTTCGGACAAGCGCGTCCCTAAGCCATGGTTCCCCACTCCCATCCCATCCGCCCACCCATTCGTACACCGAGGCCGCGAAAACCCGCGAAGCCCCACACCCTCCTTTCTCTGCCACCCAGCCGGAGCCTCTTCCCCGACGACTTCGTCCACAGCAACACCTCGATGTCCCTCATCCACCATACCGGATGAGGATCCGTCGTCGATCTCGCCGTCCCGCTGGTTCAACCACCCCGTCCTCCACCTCCAAGGAGCTGCCCCGACGTTCCCCTTGTCTTTCGCGCCACCTCCATTCCCACACCGCCGCCTTCACCTGCACCACCGGAAGAGCATCATCATCACCGTTTCCTCGGATGAAGCTGAGGCCTAATCGGCACCACCAAAGAGGTTGTACACTAATCGTCGCATTTTCTTCTTGATTCGATCTCACGGTGCTGCCGGCGCTCGGTCCCGAGCCGACACGGCGCGGCTCCATCCACGGCGGCGTTGCCGGCCACTTCTTCCACGGCGTCGCTCCCTCGGCGACGACGTCCACATCAGTAGGAGCTGCTGGTGCTTTAGCTCTCGCTCGCGCTGCTGCTCTGCTCTTGTTCTCAGTGCCCTGCTTGGTCTGCTCTTGCTCTTGCTCGCGTTGCTGCTCTCGCTCTTGCTCTTGCTTGCGATGCTGCTCCGATTTAGCTACACTTCAGTCGACTGAATCGACTTTCGGGTCAGTCGATTTTCAGGGGGTGGGGGGGGGGGCTCGCCGGAGTTAAGGAAGAACCAGCCGCAGCCGGGAGGGGGGCTCGCCGGAGAGGTACCCCACTATCTATCTTAGGGTTCAGGGTGGGGGCGGTGGTCGCCGGCGATGGTGGGGCGTTGGCGTGAGGATCGTCGGAGAAAAAGCTCGGCACGGGGGGGGGGGGGGGGCTAGAGGGATGGCCGGGGCGGCGGCGGACCGGCGGCGGGGAGTGGCTTCGGGGCGGCTCATCGCCGGCCGGGGGCGGCGAGGGGCGGCTATTTGGCCGGTGGTGGCTGGCGGCTCAGGGTAGCCTCACCTGATGCTGCTACACGTCTAGCTGCCCCGGCTCTCGCACACACTTCTGCTGCTGCAACTGCTTTTCTGCTACTAGTGCGTTCAGTTTCGACAGTTAAGTTCAATTTCGAAAGTTAAATTCAGTTTCGACAGTTAAGTTCAGAGATGAGCGGCTGATGTATTTTACATCTAGCACTTTGTGGTTATGTATTTTACGTCATCTATTGGAGATGCCATGAGAATTTCACTCAGGTTAACGTTGTCTCTCTTGTCCTGCTTTAGCCTTGGCGTCGTACAACTCACCGGAGCTGCTCCAACAACGAAACCCTCCATCACAGCGGAGCAGTACCTCGGGCTCCATCTCCAGACGCCTAAGATCTTCTTCCCCTCCTCCGACAGCCAAGTCAGCCGGATCATCCTCACCGACCAACCCAATCACGCTGAGATCGACATGGCTTCGCCAAAGAGGTTGTACACTTGTTGCATCTCTTTTTTACTCTACATGTTATATATATTGTCCGCTGAGCACATGCAGTAACGTGAAATACGGTTAGTTTCTCCTACTATATGACAAGCAGTGAGGTACCAAGCATCTTAGCTATCCGTGATGGACTCTCTTGAACGCCATCATTATTAATCTCTGCGCATTTGAGCTATGGATTTGTCGATGGGCCTGGGAGTTGAGCTAGTAGGGCAGTGGCCTGGGTCCAAAGTAATAGAAGTAGCATAAAAACATTTTTTTAGTGTAGGCTTTTCCTTGCTCAAGCCTGCCTACTAGAATCGCCAGTGCTTGAAAGGAAAAGTGAAGGAAAAACATAGGAATTGGAAAGTTTCCTATGGTACTACTATTCATGAATTTGGTTCAAAGGAATGGAGAAAAGGAAAAGTGTAGGATTTGTTCCTTTAGTGTCTCCTTGAAAGAAAAACCGTAGGAATTTTAATTTCCACTTGTCCTCCTTTTCAAATTCCTATTCATGAAGCACAAGACTAAGAGATAGTAGCATAATAGCATTATAACCGTACATTTTCTTGTGGTTTGACTTAATCTCACCTTGCTTCTTTGCATCCTGTGATCTTCCAATTCTTGTGAATCAAACACCCAGATTGGCATAAATCCTGTGTTTTTAAATTCTCTGTTTTGCACGTGCATTCCTATCCTATTCCTGTCTATTTCCTATCCCTGCATTGTTAGAATCCTCAAATTCAAACAAGCCCTTACACAATTACTTCTGTTACAGATATGTGTCAAAGAAAACCTTGTGTGGTTTGTCCTGCTCCTGCTGCGCTGTGTTCCACCCCAGCTCAGCTGCTCCAACGACGGAAGGGTTCACCACAGCAGGGATCCGCTCTCCAGACTGTCTTTCGCCGCCTCAGATCTTCTTCCCCGCCGCCGGCAGCCACGACAACTGCATTACCATCATCAACTGAGCAGATGACCTTGAGGACTACACGGGTCCGCAAGAGAGGTCGCACTCTTCCGTGTCTGCTTACGTTATGCATCGCTTAATATGATGACATGCTACTTTATCGTCGTGTTCACCTATTAGACTCCGAGTCAGGTCCAAACTAATGCTGAAACTTGAGTTTTTAAATGGTTGTGGGGTACATATTGGGGCAGCAATCAGTACTATCTGTCTACTATCTGGTTAATCTTGGGTGTCTACTATGAGTTTCATGTTGGGTGCAAACAAACATTAAAGGAGCCATTATCTGTATTTTTTAACTAAAGCTATTATCTGCCTGCTATCATTGGTTTTGGGTCTATCCACAATTTGCTACCATCACTCTGGATTTGTGCATGCACTCCTTACATAATCTCACTATGTTTTATTCCTATGCATGTTATTTATTGTACACAATGGAACTGAACATGTAGAGCAAAAGAGACGAGCCTTGCGTAGCAATAAAATTCCATGCAGACATCGCTCCATGGTGGGTGCAAAGGCAGCCCCCCTCCACCCATTTCGGATCGTAATCAAGAGGAAGATAACTGTTCTGAGGGGGATTCAGAAGGAGAAGACCACTCCTATTTACCCCCTGAGGTCTTCGCTCTAACTTGGCATGCTGATGTTGGTAATATCATGCATATGGTGCCTTGCATTGCTTACTGGATACATCAAATATGTCATCTGCTTAGTTTAGACATGCTTTGTGTCAATGCCATCTGTTTAGTTTCTTTATCGTATATGTGAATCATGCAATGCCATCTTGTTTAGCCAGGCATCATATATGTGAATTTTGCAATGTCACCCTAGTTAGCCAGTCATCTTATATGTGAATTATATCATGCCATCATTTTTTATTACGTGTTAAATTTGTCAACAATTTTAGTACATTCAATTACTCTTCCTGTGCATCAGCCATTCGGCACGGTCATGAAAAAATCTGAAGTGGAAACAAGGTCTTCAGAGCAGACAATGCTATCTGACAAAGCGCATGTCTTGCTGGTTACGGATAGCTCCTTAGAGGAGGATTCAGAGACAGATGACCAGTCCTATTTCCCCCCAAGGTGCATGCTCTAACTTGGCAGGGTTATGTTGCTCATATCGTGCGTATGGTATGTTGCATTGCTATGTCATTTGCCTAGTTTAGACATGCTTTGTGTGAATGCCACCTGTTTAGTGTCTAATTACCATATATGTGAATTATGCGATGCCATCTTGTTGCAAGACATTATATATGTGAATTATGCAATGCTATCTTGTTGCAAGGCATTATATATGTGAATTATGCAATGCCATGCTGGTTAGCCAAGCGTCATATATGTGAATTATATCATGCCGTCCTTTTTTTGTATTTCTCGTTGCATTTGTCGACAATGTTTGTATATTCAACTGCTCTTCCTGTGCATTAGCCATTTGAATTGGTGATGAAGAAATCAGGAGTGAAAACAAGGTCTTCAGAACAGACAATGCTACCTGCTGAAGCAGATATTTTGCTGGTTACAGATAGAGGATTCAGAGGCAGATGACCAGTCCTATTATCCCCCTGAGGTGTATGCTCAAACTTGGCAGGGTTATATTACTCATATCATGCATATGTTGTATTGCAATGCTTAGTTTTTACATCATATGCACAATCGTGAATGCCATCTCCTTAGTTGACACATCATATATGCGATTGCCCTCTGCTCACTTGCTTAGTATATAAATCATATATTTGAATTATATCATGCCAAGATGTTTACATAGACAGCATGTATCTGAATTATGGCATGCCAACCCATTTTCTAAAGACATAATATAGTTATATCATCTCATCCTGTTTACATAGTCATCATATTTTGAATTATGTCATTCTATCATGTTTAGTTAGCCATCATACATTTGAAATTGTGTCATGCTATCCTGTTTAATTAGCCATCATATATGTGAAATTATGTCCTGCTATTCTGTTTGGTTAGACAACATAAATGTGAATTATTTCATGCCCTGTTTTCTTCCCTACTATCCATTGCACCTGTCTATCTTACAATGTCTGTACATTCAATTACTTTTCTTGTTTATCAGCCATTTCAATTGGAGGGGGTGATGGCAGTATCTGTGGGAGTAAAAACACGGTCTTCAGAAAAGATTGTGCTACCTGTCGATGCAGATAGAACCACGGTTGTACTTGCCCAAGAACCAGCCCCACCACACATAACTCAGACTCACGCAGATTGTACCCCTACCCAGTTGGACAGAGAACCAGCTACACCCCTTCTAACCCCAACCCCAGCAGATAGTAACCCAGTTCCAGTTGACACAGCACCGTCTCCACCACAGAGCACCCAAACACGAGCAGTTAGTAAGGCAACTGCAGTGCCCAAAGCACGAGGACCACCACTCCGAACCCCAAGTCAACGCTTAAAGCAGAAGAAGAATTGTTCTCAGGTCAGGTTCCGTAGCTATGGTTCATACTACTTTGCTCTTGCATCACTGTATTTACTCATACCAACTAATTTCAAATTGAAGGATGCAATTGAAACTCCAATGGCGCAACAGGTATGTTTTAAACCTGTTTCTTTAACGTGTTTGCTGTTGTAACTTGCTCTATGTTGATTTCAGTTTCAATTGAATAAACAGTTATGTTCTCATGCCATGCACATTACAAGTGTTGTTATTGCTGTGTAGTTTCCCACACTTATATTCTGTCTATGCTGCTTTGTCTTAAATAGATATGATTCAAACTGTATCTATCTTGATTTGGCAACATAAACTAGAATGATATAGACCATACAGTGACCATACTACATAGATATATGTTTGTTTCATGTTGTTATCCTGTCCACCTTACTACTGAACTGGTTTACCAAAATGAGTTTCATATGCTACATTGTAAACCTGTGATGTGTTTGTTTGTTTCTCTTTTAGAACGCGGATAAAATATTGGAGAAGAGTACCCCGTTATGCAATGGTAAAGGAAGTAATGCAGATAAGGTTCAAGATAGTGAGACATCCCTGTTGGTCTCCAAGAAAGCTGATAAAAACTATATTGAAGACACTGAGACAACCCCAAAGTCCTGTCTTGATGTAGTGTTCGAGTTACTGGCTACTACTGCTGGCACCAGCTCTTCAAACTCGCTGCCTGAATCAGTTTGGCTTCTTGAGTCTCAACTTCAAGTTGAAAGACATCGATCAGATGTTATGCGACAAGAAGCCGAAGGACTGAGGAAGTCCCTGCAGAATTCAGATGCATACTTTCTGGTGCAACAACAAGTGCTGGAGGATTTAAGCGCCAAACAAGAGAAAGTTAATAAGCTTGCTAAGCATCTTGCCAGCATTATGGGTACCCAGGATATTGTTTCTTGAGATCTTCTGAAGTGGTTTCAGTTCTGGACTTGTTTTGTTGCGGCATTTATTTGCACTGGTCGCCAACTTTGACAACTAGTGTATATGATATGCTGCTTTGTTCCCTATATTTGCACTGGTGGCGAACTTTGATGCCCAGTGGATGTAGTATGTGTAATAGCCGTGATAGCCTAGCGTAAGTTGATTGCTTATTTATTTCCTTGTTGTCTTGTTTATTTGTTTGCTTGTAGTCAGTGCTGTTCTTTTTCCGCAGTTTGCTAGTGGCCGCAATAACCTATTTTTTTAAAACTAGGCCACAATAACCATGTGCTACATATTTACTGTAGTTACCATGGGCCTCCTACGGGCTGTAGAAACAATGGGCCTTCTTTGGGCCATAGAAAGAATGGGCCTTCTACGGGCCATAGCATCAATGGGCTTTCTACGGGTCGTAGCATCAACGGGCCTTGTACGTGTCGTATGATCGATAGGCCAAACATGGGCCAATAACAGACTGCATTATGGGTCGTAAACGGGCTAGATTTGGAATCGTCCGTTCATGGGCCGACAATAACATGCTGTCGTTAATCGGCTGTATTTGATGACGTTATGAAAACGGCCCAACGGAGTAACGGGCCGCAAACGGGCTGATTGTAATCGCGGGCTGAATTGGGCCCACAGGCAAAAAGGCCAATGACGGGCCGTAAGTAACCGAATGCTGGAAATGAGCCCAAGAATAAATGGGCCCTGAGAAGGCCGAAATAAAACACGGGTTGGAAACAGCCCAATGGAATAATGGGCCGTTAATGGGCCAAGAGTTACAAATGGTCTCGTATGGGCCAAAAGACATCATGGGCCATACATGGGCCGGAAGTTACAAAGGGCTGGAATCATATTGGAAGGCCCAGATGAAGCTACTGGGCTTAATTCGGATAGGCCGTAACGGGCCATGAGTTAGCGGGCCGTAAATGGGCTATGTACGAACAGGCCGTTAACAGGCTTTCCGTGGGCCGGCCCGTTACCTTTTGACCAAGTCAAACGGGCCGGCATTTTCTCCGGAATGGGCCTCTGTTGGTCTAGGCCACGTGTCGACGTATGATTGGCGCCTCCAGTCCAATGAATGGATGACATATGTCCCAACGGTGAGCCAACACGTGTTTCCTCCGGTCAATGAGAATTTTACGTGGAAAATCCTCATTGGTCTGGGCCGTTAGCGGGTTATCGGATCCAAAACCGGACCCGATAGCTTAACGGCGTTCCGTTACGGTGGATGCCACGTGTCAGTCACCCTTGACTAAAGCACTTCCATGACGCGCGATTTATCGTCATGGAAGTGGACACTTCCGTGATGATAATTTTGGTAATGTCATGGAACACTTCTACGACGGCACAGGTATGACTATCTTGATTTTGTCATAAATTTATCATGGATGTACATGCATGACAGAAAACGTGACCTACTGTGATAAACACGCATCATCACGGAAGTGTTTTTTTTTGTAGTGCAAATCGAAAACATCGGCCTAATCGATCAACGAGAAAATAAAAATAACATGGCGGTCATGACTAAGTGTTCTCCTTAGATATCCTTGCATCTGAGGGAGTCCTGGATTAGGGGGTCCTTGGACAGCCGGACTATATGCTTTGGCCGGACTGTTGGACTATGAAGATACAAGATTGAAGACTTCGTCCCATGTCCGGATGGGACTCTCCTTTGCGTGGAAGGCAAGCTTGGCAATTCGGATATGTAGATCTCCTCCCTTGTAACCGACTCTATGTAACCCTAGCCCCCTCCGTGTCTATATAAACCGGAGGGTTTAGTTCGTAGGACAACAACAATCATAATCATAGGCTAGCTTCTAGGGTTTAGCCTCTACGATCTCGTGGTAGATCAACTCTTGTAATACTCATATAATCAAGATCAATCAAGCAGGAAGTAGGGTATTACCTCCATCGAGAGGGCCCGAACCTGGGTAAACATTGTGTCCCCCGCCTCCTGTTACCATCCGCCTTAGACGCACAGTTCGGGACCACCTACCTGAGATCCGCCGGTTTTGACACCGACATTGGTGCTTTCATTGAGAGTTCCACTGTGCCGTCACCATAAGGCTCGATGGCTCCTTCGATCAACGCCAACGATGCGATCCAGGGTGAGGTTCCCCCCGGACAGATCTTCGTATTCGGCGGCTTCGCACTGCGGGCCAACTCGCTTGGCCATCTAGAGCAGATCGAGAGCTACACCCCTGGCTGTCAGGTCAGGTTTGGAAACTTAAACTATACTGCCGACATCTGCGGAGACTTGTTCTTCGATGGATTCGAGCCCGTGTCAGGTGTGCCGCACAGTCACGACGAGCATGACTTAGCTCTGCCGCCGGACAGTGTTCGGGAGATCACCCCCGTGGCAACTCCGGCCCTCGATCCGGAGCAGATCGTGCTGTCCGAGGACGGGTGGATGGACCCCACCACAGAGGCCGCACACTCAGCGGCGATAGAGCCGAATACTGACTTCACCTACTACGAGACCTGTGTTGCCGGACCCTTGGATTCATCCCCGGCCACGGGCTCTGAACCGCCTGCGTCCGTGCCTATCGAATCTGATTGGGCGCCGATTATGGAGTTTTCCTCCGCGGATATCTTTCAGCACTCGCCCCTGGGCGATGTGCTGAATTCAGTAGGGTCTCTCTCCTTGTCAGAAGGCCCTTGGCCGAACTATGTCCGGCTTGAGTGGGAAACGGACGGCGAAGAAATTCGTTTCCCACCCACCACCCACTTAATAGCCACTGTCGACGACTTAACCGACATGCTTGATTTCGGCTCCGAAGACATCGACGGTATGGACGACGATGTAGGAGAAGAACAGGAACCACCGCCCACAGGACGCTGTACTGCCACCTCATCATATGATATATACATGGTGGACACCCCCAAAGAAAGCGATGGCAATAAGGCAACAGAGGATAATCCCCTCGAGAAGCAATCTAAGCGCCGGCGTCAACAGCGCCGCTCTAAGCCCCGCCATAGCAAAAGCAGTGATACCGGCACAAGAGACAATAACGTTGCGGATAGTGCCGAAGACGAAGACAATCCCCTCCAGCCAGGCCTCGAGTGGGAGTATGGGCAAGCTAGCCCTAAGGAACAGGCAGCAGACGGAGAATCAGAGGATGACTATTACATGCCTCTCTCCGAAGACGAGGTGAGCCTCGGCGGCGCAGAATTTATCGTGCCTGAGGATCCCATCGAACAGGAGCGCTTCAAGCGCCGGCTTATAGCCACAGCAAAAAGCCTGAAGAAAAAGCAACAGCAGCTTCAAGCTGACCAAGATCTGCTAGCGGATAGATGGACTGAGGTCATGACGGCCGAGGAATACACACTCGGGCGCCCAACCAAAAGTTACCCAAAGTGCAGGTTGCTACCCCAACTCGAGGAAGAAGCATTAAAGCCTACACTTCCAGCGTATGATTCGGCTGACCGGCCACCTCGTGGCCGAGACAAAGCGGCATGTCAGGCCGAAGTCCAGCCCGCACCCCGTCTCCAGTTAAACAAAAATACCAAGGCCCGGGGTAACACGCAGGACCTGCGAGACGTATTGGAAAATCAATCAGGACATAAAAGATCGGTCTACGGATCACGGGGGGCGCACCCCAACGCGTGACGACAACCATCACGCCGGATATACTAAAAGCAAATCCGACTGGCCCGAACACAGCAGACAAGACTTGTATGAACTGCGTCGCGATATAGCCGGGCACAGAGGCGCCGCACACCCCCTATGCTTCACTGATGAAGTAATGGATCATGAATTCCCAGAAGGGTTTTAACCCGTGAACATTGAATCATATGACGACACTACAGACCCCGCGGTATGGATAGAGGATTTCTTCCTCCACATTCACATGGCCCACGGGGATGATCTACACGCCATCAAGTATCTCCCGCTAAAACTCAAAGGGTCGGCTCGGCATTGGCTGAGCAGCTTGCCAGCAAACTACATCGGAAGTTGGGAGAACCTGGCAGACACATTCCTAGACAACTTCTAGGGCACTTATGTGCGGCTACCGGATGCTGACGATTTAAGTCACATAACACAACAGCCCGTAGAATCAGCCAGGAAATTCTGGACTCGGTTCCTAACTAAAAAGAACCAAATTTTCGACTGTCCGGATGCCGAAGCCCTAGCGGCCTTTAAACATAACATCCGTGATGAGTGGCTCGCCCGACATCTCGGCCAAGAGAAGCCAAAATCCATGGCAGCCCTCACGACACTCATGACCCGCTTTTGCGCGGGCGAAGATAGCTGGTTGGCCCGTACCAACAACACAGCAAGCAACCCTGGCACATCCGAGGCCAGAGATAGCAACGGCAAACCCTGACACAACAAACACAAGCGCTGCAAAAATGGTGAAAACGCCGAAGATACGGCAGTCAATGCCGGATTTCGTGGCTCTAAGTCTAGTCAGCAGAATGGGCCACCCAAAAATGACAATTCGGATCCGTCCAGTCTGGACCGCATACTCGACCGCCCATGCCAAATCCATGGCACTCCAGGAACACCAGCCAATCATACCAACAGAGAATGCTGGGTCTTCAAACAAGCCGGCAGGTCAGGCGCCAAAAACAAAGATAAGGGGTCTCAAAGCGACGATGGCGACAAGGAGCCCAGATCACCGAGTACAGGAGGGCAAAAGAAATTTCCCCCGCAAATCCAAACGGTGGACGTGGTAAATGGCACCCACACTCCCAACCCGGACCGGATACGCACCCTTAGGGATGTCGGCTCAACGGAACCAGTCATCCCACAATATAAACTAGGGCCGATCACCTTCAACCGCACGGACCGTCCGGTTAACACCAATCAGGGCAATCCAGCCGCACTAATCCTCGACCCAATAATTGACGGGTTCCACCTCACACGAGTCCTTATGGATGGAGGCAGCAGTCTAAACCTGCTTTACCAGGACACAGTGCGCAAGACGGGCATCGATCATTCGGTGATCAAGCCCACTAAAGCCACCGTCATAGGTATTATACCAGTGTGGAGGCCAGCTGTACAGGCTCCATCGCCCTTGAGGTAGTCTTCGGATCACCTTCGTCCCCTTCCGTAGTGATTATCAGGCACTACTTGGACGAACCGCGTTCGCTCGATTCAACGCGGTGCCACATTACGCCTACCGTAAGCTCAAGATGCCCGGTCCGCGCGGCGTCATCACGGTTAATGGCAAGGCCGAACCTTCCCTCGGCACCAAGGAGTATACCGTTGCTTTAACAGCAGAAGCTACAAGTGGCACCTTCCAACCGAACCTCGAGTCGACGGCCCGACGCCCGGACACTGCCAAAGGACTTCGAACTACTTCGCGGCAGGATAGCCCGGCTCGTCCAGAGCTCAATTAAACACTCCGGCGAAGGCCAGGACAGGCCGCATACCGCGGCTCAACCGCTCTCTGGCACACAAACATTTCTTACATTTCCTTTGCAGGTTTACCTTTGCGCCGACCAGGACTGGCGATACGGAAGCAACTCGAACGGGCAAGGGAATCCTTAAATATTCCCCGCAATGACCATCCGACTATACTCCGGATCCGCATACAGCTTCTTCCTCCCTGGTCTCAGCAGGTTCCACAGTCATATCTCTTTTTATCACATTACCTGTACTCATACGCATCGACGTACCATTCAAATACAACATGTGGATTTATATGACAATTATCTGATCTTATTCCTTATTGAAATTCTTTTGTCAAGTGGCATTCGTACGCCGCGATATGCCTTAAATATGCCAGGGGCTTCGTTTTCCCGCAATATGGCAATAAAGTCCGAACACCTTCATGGAAGTTCGGCACCCCGAACTTATAGCATTATATGCATCAACTCCGAATCATGTCTTGGGTCAAATGTTGGGTTCGCCCGGCTCCCATGTTTTGCTGCCTTACGTTCCGCTATATCGGCTAAGGTGGCACAGGGAGAACTACTGCGATTGTGTCCCGGTTCTTCCGGACGAGCACCTCAGTAGAGAAACCCGAAAACTGACTGTCATGATACGGCGAGAGCTGGTCAGCTGTTCGAGAGGTTGTAAAATCTTTAAGGATTTCTCCCGCATAATGCCATAACCAATGCAGCATGCGATGGATCATTTTTTCTTCCGATCAGGTGCTTATAAAGCCCCTCGTGCGGTCTTCCGAACACCAGGGGCTGCGCCTACCTTCCTTTCCTAAAGCTCCTATGGCTAAGTGAGAGTGATAAAGCCCTATAGTCCGATTGCCTAGTTCGTTGTGCTGAACACCTCCTTCAAAGGACCCAAAACTGGGATAAAGAGTGATCAGGTTTATCCCGAACACCCCCGTACACCTTACGTGGGGGAAGAAGCCGACGACTGGCTAACTCTCAGGATTAATATATAAAACAGCCGCGCAGGAGGATAAAATTTTATACAACAGGCAATAAATAATGACCTTGTTCAAACATTACAAAGGACAACATGATTTGCACTCATGGAAATATGACGTCCTTGGTACACAGCTCCGCCGCAAGGTAGGATCCTTTCAGGACACTTTCATAATATAATTCAGGCTTGCGGTGCTCCTTCCCCTCTCACGGTCCTTCGGTCATCAGCTTTTCAGCATCCATCTTCCCCCAGTGCACCTTTGCGCGGGCGAAGGCCATTCGCGCACCCTCTATACAGACCGACCGCTTGATGACGTCAAGTCGAGGGCAGGCACTTACAAGCCGCTTCACGAGCCCGAAGTAGCTGCTTGGAATCGGCTCGGCAGGCCAAAGCCAGATAATCAAATCCTTCATGGATAGTTCCGCCGCCTTATGCAGTTCGATCAACTGTTTCAGTTGATCGGCAAAAGGCACCAGATAATTCGGTGCCAGATACTGCGACCAGAAGAGCTTATCCGCAGTGTTCCTTTCTTCGGCTCGGTAGAATTGGGCGGCATCCGATATGCTGCGGGGCAGTTCTGCAAAAACCCCTGGAGAAATCCGAACTCAAAATTAGAAACATGATTTTCTCCTCAAATACCTGATTTACATGCAAAAGAGCCTTACCCGCCGCGATCTTCCCCGCCTCTTGGATCTCCTGCAGGGTGCCTTGGGTTTCGCCCTGGGCATCGCGCGCGGCCTGATGAGCCCTGGTGAGTTCGGATTCTTTCTCCGTTAAACTCTGCTCCAAGGCCTCGCATTTCTTAACGGCCTCTTGAAGCTTATGCTCAGCTTCAATAGCCCTGGCCTCGTACTTCTCACGAAGAGCCTGCTCTGCGGCTGCCTTTTTCTCGGCCTCGGCCACAGCCTTCTTAAGAGCCTCGACTTCGGTCGTCGTCCCTAGCGAAAATCATGGAACATATTTTATCATACTGGACATTCGTTCGCACTGAACGTGAGCAAGGCTTCCGCATACCTTGTTTATCTTCCAACTACCTTTTCAACTGGCCAAGTTCTTCTTTGGTCCACTCCAGACTTTGATTCAGTCCGGAGACCTCCGCAGTATGAGAGGCAGCAGCTGCTGCAGACGCCTGCTTATAAAGGAGAGATAGATGTCATCAAATGAGTCTCCCTGCGAACATAAAATTTGATCCTCTGTCCGGTTCTTTCTTTCACCGAACAGCGTATCAGGGGCTACTATCCATAGTATGACACTCTTCAAAACCTCATAAAACATACCTCAAAGCCTCTTATAAGGCTGATACAGGCTTCATTCAGTCCACTCTCAGTAGACTGAATCTTCTTAATCACCGCACCCATAAGGGCACGGTGTTCATCGACGATGGAGGTGCTCTTCAGGGCCGCCAACAGAGCATCCGGCACCTCTGGTTAGACAGAGATTGCCGGCGGAACAGGCACGCCCCCTCCAGCCGAGGCAGGCCGCCTGCTTGATTCTGGAGCCGTACTGATCTCCGGAATTGCGTTCGGCTGGGAGCCGAATTCAAGATGGCTCCCGCTGTCGACACCCATGGGAATCTTCTCCCCCATGTCTCCGGCCCCTGAAGTTTGACCTCCAGGCGCCGCTTTCACGATCTCTTCTCCCCCTCCTTGGCCGGGGTCCTCCTGGGATGAGGCCTCGGTGTTATTCACATATTTGGGGGAAGGGGCCTTCGGGGGCGTCCCGCTCTCCATAGCATCCGAGCTCAGCAAATCCTCTGATGAGGATTGTTCGGTGCGGGACCTCGCCGGACTACAATAAATATGGCTCAGGTTAAAATATTATGCCATGATGAGTCTGTACGCATAAATGCGTTCGGATTCTATATACTCACAAGTTCACCAGGGGCTGGGCCTTGGGATCCCACGCCGGGCTGCTGTCGGCGGCGGCAGTGGGCTCTTCCGGAAGAGGAACTTTTCCCCTTTTAGGCGACTCGGCCTCCAAGTGTATGAAGGCCGCCCTCTTCTTTCTTCCCCCCGCTGGGGATTCGTCTTCCTCCTCCTCCTCGTCCTCTTCGGAGGCGGAACGGGTGTTGGAGCCTTCGGATATTGTGTCCGAAGTGCCGCGGCGACGAAGGCCGCCCCGGGTCTTTTTGACCTCCTTCTCGGTCTTCTTCTTCGGCGCCTTGTACGACGCCGCAACCAGCATCTTCGTCAGAAGTGGCCGGCTGGTTCTTCGGGCAGCGGGGCCGGACAGTAGATCCGCCCCGCCTTCTTCGTCCAGCCCTGGGGGAGTTGAGGAAAACACATTAAGCATTTCCCTTGGGTTATGCGGATAAAACATATAATAACTTACCGAGCTTGTAGGGCGGGACAGTTGGTACCCGCGGTCCTCGGCTGAGTCCGGCCATGATTTGCTAGACTTGAAAAGCACCTTTCAGATGTCTTTGTGCGAGGAACCAAAGAGCTCTCGCAGGGTCTGGTGCTCGGTCGGATCGAATTCCCACAGATTGCAAGTCCGGTGTTGATAAGGCAGGATCCGGCGAACTAACATCACTTGGACTACATTGACAAGTTCGATGTTCTTGTCTTCCATATCCTTAACGCGCGTCTGGAGCACCGACAGTTTGTTGGACGAAGACCAGTTCAGGCCCTTCTTGGGCCAGGACGTAAGCCGCAGAGGTGCTCCGGATCGGAACTCGGGAGCAGCGGCCCATTCCGTGCTGCGCGGCTTAGTGATGTAAAACCACTGCTGTTGCCACTCTTTGACGGAATCATTAAAAGTACTTGTTGGCCATGTGACGTTGGACATCTTGCTCACCATAGCGCCCCCGCACTCGGTGTGCTCACCGCTAACCACCTTGGGTTTCACATTAAAGATCTTCAGCCATAAGCCAAAGTGTGGCGAGATGCGGAGAAAAGCCTCGCACACGACGATGAATGTCGAGATGTTGAGGAAGGAATTGGGGGAAGATCATGAAAATCAATCTTGTAATAATACATGATGCCGCGAACGAACGGGTGGATGGGAAACCCTAGCCCGCGGACAAAATGAGGGAGGAATACAACCCTCTCGTGGGGTTCCGGAGTAGGGATGATCTGTCCCACCGTCGGGAGACGGTGGCTGATCTTCTTGGCCAGGTACCCGGCCTCCCGAAGCTTTTTGATATCCTTCTCCCGGATGGTAGAGGCCATCCACTTGCCTCCTGCTCCGGATCCAGACATTTTCGGAAGGCCTTTATGGGTGGAGAAGACGAACGCTCGGGCGCTGGGGCTCAAGCGAAGGGGAATGGATCGAGAAGAAGAAAGCGTGGGTGCGAAAGGGAGTCCTTATCCCCTTATAAAGGCAGCAGGGATTCTGCGCCTCCCCACTTGCCTGGTAAACCCTCTTATTTCCCAAGCGCCGTGATTGATGGCGCGGTTGGGTTACCCACACCCATATTGATGAGAATCCCGTGATAAGGGGACACGATCTCTGCTTCGAGAAGATGTGCCAAGAAAACCGGCTCGCAATATGTGCAGTAGCTGGTTGAGAAAAATGGTTCAAATAATGACCGAGCCGTGGCGTGATGTCACGTCATGAAAAGTTGTCAGCAGATTAGATTTGTGGAAATATTATACCTCTCAGGTGGTATGTGGATTTTGTTTTGCAGAGCCGGACACTATCCTTGTGTTCAAAATCTTCTACGGAGTATTCGGAGGAAGAACCCGCCTTGCAATGCCGAAGACAATCTGCGCGCCGGACTCATCGTCATTGAAGCCTGGTTCAGGGGCTACTGAGGGAGTCCTGGATTAGGGGGTCCTCGGACAGCCGGACTATATGCTTTGGCTGGACTGTTGGACTATGAAGATACAAGATTGAAGACTTCGTCCCGTGTCCGGATGGGACTTTCCTTTGCGTGGAAGGCAAGCTTGGCAATTCAGATATGTAGATCTCCTCCCTTGTAACCAACTCTGTGTAACCCTAGCCTCCTCCGGTGTCTATATAAACCGGAGGGTTTAGTCTGTAGGACAACAACAATCATAATCATAGGCTAGCTTCTAGGGTTTAGCCTCTAAGATCTCGTGGTAGATCAACTCTTGTAATACTCATATCATCAAGATCAATCAAGCAGGAAGTAGGGTATTACCTCCATCGAGAGGGCCCGAACCTGGGTAAACATTGTGTCCCCCGCCTCCTGTTACCATCCGCCTTAGACGCACAGTTCGGGACCCCCTACCCGAGATCCGCTGGTTTTGACACCGACACCGTCCTCCAGCGGTGCGTCTTCCAATGGTGCGTCTCCTCTTGGTACGTCCTTCAGTGGAGCTCACCTCGTAGTCGTCGTCATTGCTCACCAAGGGTCCATCATCACTATTCTGGTAAAGGTCTTCTCCCAGGTCCATCTTCTCTTCCATCATAGCAATATAAGTCTTCAGGTTCTGGATCCTCTCCAGAAGGTCCTTGACTTCCTCTTCACGCTCATCATGGTCCTCGCGTGCCTTATCCTCCAATTCCAGTTCACGGAACAACAGCTTGCTGAACATCTTTGAGCTTTTGCGCGTCTGAACCTCCAGAGTCCTGATGTGACTCTCCATGTCTTGGACATATGAGAGAATGGAGTCGTCATCCACGGTGCGCATGATCTCTCCATTTGCAGTTCTACGGGAGATCATGGCAAGGTCTGATTAGTCAAACTCGACCCTGTACTTCTCGTGAAGGTGTCAAAGTGCATGATGAATAGACATGTCCCTCCTGAGGATCCAAGTAGGGGAGGTAAACTGGAAATCAATAGGCTCTGAGAATCTTCCATGTGAATCACTCAATCAACCCCGTATATGAAGCATAGCAAATTAACTACAACGTCCCGGGCATTGGTAACATCGGGAATTTGGGTTCATCCTGCGACATGATAGTACTCAAGAACGTAACTTAAATTCCTACTTGCATGCATGGTGGGGAGGATATCAACTAATGCAATAAAACATAGGTAATAAAATTCATGATCAAAGACTTGCCTTGCTGATGATCCTCGAACTATAGCGACTGGTAGTAACAAGTCTGGCATCTCCGGGTAGTCTATCGAAACAACAAGGCATTCATCAGCAATTCATCATACAAATAATACTACAACAACAAGAAATTCTCATTATAATACAATTATTAAAACACAAAAAGAAAACCAAAACAAAACCAAAGAAAACAACACAACTCAATGCAAAGCTTAACCACAAATGAAACAAGCTACTACTAAGTTTTCTGCCACTAATCCATTTTTAACAGAACAAAAATAAAGTTTTTGCTAAATAACAGAAAGGAAAACAATAAAGAAATTTCATGCAAAAAGAATCACATTAAAACCTTTTATAAAACTCCTATTATGCTCAAAACAATTTTCCTAGTAAGATAAAAAGAAATAAACTGCTAAAAATATGTTTTTACTTCAAATAAAATTGCTACTGTTAACTATACAGAAACTAATATGAACATGTCAAGAAAAACAAAAGAAAACAATGTAAAGCCATTAAAATTAAAAGAAATAGCACTAAAGCTATAAAATACTAAAACAACACTGTTTTGTGAAAATCTAATTTTATTTAATCCTAAATTATCCAATTTATTTCTACTGATAAGCAAAGTCATAAGAAACCAGTAGCAAAAAGAATCACCCAAAAATATTATTCTAGCTCAAGTTATTGCAAATCTAGTGATTTGAAAAAATCTTAGGTAAATCCAAATCTCAAATCTAGTCAAACTTTATATCTACAGAAGCTTCATAAAAATTCTGATCTAATGCAAAAAGAATCAAATTAAAATACTAAATATCCTAGGAGATGTGAATTTTCTATCGTTGAAACTTTTATGTTTTTTAAACACAATGAAAAAAATAATAAAAAACAAATCGGGCTACGCTACGTGGCAAGATGTTATTGGACCAAGGGGGTGTGCGATCTATCACTAAACTGCGCTCGTCCGATAACTAACAAATACATACACGTGCGTTTAAGAAAAGAAAACCTGGCCGGTTCGGACTAAACCGTAACGTAAACCGACCTAATAAAAATGAACCGTTCAGTATCTAATCTACAACGTTGATACGCGATCGGACGGCTGGCGGAGGGTGCTGCCTAACAAATGGGTTGTCGATGGTGATGGACGGTGGCGGCGGCGGCTCGAGCGGTTGAGGGCAACAGTGGAGTGGCTGGGCGGGTTTGGCGGAACAAGGGGAAGTCAGGGTGGCCTCGATAGTGATCGGGGAAGACGGAGGCGACCGGGGTGTCGAGGTGCAGAGCCCGGTGATCAGCGGGTCCGGTGGTGGACGGCGATCTCCGGGGCGGCAGCTGGGGCGACCTAGGGGGTAAAACAATTTCAAAATAGATCGTGGCATTGAGAAGAGTCATTTTCCGAAGTTTGAGAGGCTCGGGATGCTCACAGACAACAAGAGCGGCGGTGAACGGTGCTGGCCGAGGTGAGATTGGTTTGACGTGTGCGGGCGCTCTGGTCGGTTTTGTCGTGGCCTTTTGAAAGAGATCGAGAGAGGAGGGGTGCCGGTATAGGACACAAAACTTGGGTGAGGGGAAAGCTCTATCTAGGGTTTTGATGATGCGTGGGCACGACCGGCGTCGGGTGCGAGCGAGATACGGGTGCGGGGATTTCGGGGGTGGAAGAAATGGTGGGTTCTGCATGGCATTGGGTGCGGGCGAGGGCGAGTGGGTCGGGCGATCGACGGGGAGGGGTTATAGGTGCGGGCGCTGGCGCTGGCGCGGCAGGCCGTGGGGGCTGGGTCAGCTGGTGAAAGGATCGAGAAGAGGTGTCTAGAGGGGGGGTGACTAGACCCTCAACAAAGAAAAGTAGCAGTTTTTAAGTTCTTCAAGTTAAGGTGGAGTTTTAGCACAAGTTTAAACATTCACAATACATTTCAAGGAAGCATGGCAAGAGTATATGAGCAGCGGAAAGTAAAGCATGCAATTTGCAAGAAAGTAAAGGGATGGGATTGGAGTATGCAAACGCAATTGGAGACACGGAGATTTTTGGCGTGGTTCCGATAGGTGTTGCTATCGTACATCCACGTTGGTGGAGACTTCAACCCACGAAGGGTAACGGTTGCGCGAGTCCACGGAGGGCTCCACCCACGAAGGGTCCACGAAGAAGCAACCTTGTCTGTCCCACCATGGCCGTCGCCCACAAAGGACCTGCCTCACTTTGTTTAGATCTTCACAAAGTAGGTGATCTCATTGCCCTTACAAACTCCTTGGTTCAACTCCACAATCTTGACGGAGGCTCCCAAGTGACAACTAACCAATCTAGGAGACACCAATCTTGAAAAGGTAACAGATGGTGTGTTGATGATGAACTCCTTGCTCGTGTGCTTCAAATGATAGTCTCCGAAACACTCAACTCTCTCTCACAGATTTGGATTTGGTGGAAAGACGATTTGAGTGGAAAGCAACTTTGGGAAGGCTAGAGATCAAGATTCTTGTGGTTGGAAAGGAATATCTTGGTCTCAACACATGAGTAGGTCGTTCTCTCTCAGAAAATGAATGGTAGAAGTGTAGGCATGTTCTGATGGCTCTCCCCATGAATGGAGAATGGGTGGAGGGGTATATATAGCCTCCACACAAAATCTCGCCGTTACACACAATTTACCAAACTCGGTGGGACCGAATCATGAAACTCGGTCGAACCGATTCAGTTCAAAATGTGAACATTAGGCTTTTCGATGGGACAGATATGATCGGGACCGATGTGCTAGGGTTAGGGTAAAACCTCAACTCAGTTTGACCGATTACACAAACTCGGTGAGACCGATTTTGGTAATAAGCAAAACAGAGAGTTGGTCAAGCCAACTCGGTGGGACCGATTGCATATCTCGGTGAGACCGAAATAATTGCAACAGGCAACAGAGAGTTTGCAAGCCCATCTCAGTGAGACCGAGATCCCATCGGTGAGACCGAACTGACTAGGGTTTCTAGCAGTGGCTATGTCAAGTGAACTCGGTGGCGCCGGATAGATAAAATCGGTGGGGCCGAGTTTGACTTTAGGTTTGGGACATAAGTGGAAAAGATAAAGTGGTTGAGGGCTTTGGAGCATATCACTAAGCACTTTGAGCAAGCAAGCCATTAAGCAACACCTCGTCCCCTTTTAATAGTATTGGCTTTTCCTATGGACTAAATGTGATCTTTGATCACTAAAATGAAAATGTAGAGTCTTGAGCTTTTGAGCTTTTGACAATCTTCTGTCCTTAGGTTGTTGAAAGGGTTCCACATCCTCTTGTCCATGCCACTCCACTATTGAACTCATCTGAAATATACTAGATGAAAATATTAGTCCAACAAGAGATATGTTGACATTAATTACCAAAATCACCTTGGGAGCACTTGTGCTTTCAATCTCCCCCTTTTTGGTAATTGATGATAACATACATCAAAGCTTTAGATAAGGATATAAAGAATTGCAAGTAAAGCTTCGGAAGGACATGTAACGTGGATAGGCTCCCCCTACATTTATGCAATCATGTAAACATAGGATATAAAAGCATGTGAATGCATAAGCATGACAGAGCAAGCAATGAGTTACATGTATCTTGGCTATATGCATCAGAGCAAATGATGTGAATATAGGAAGATACCTTCAGGTTCATGAGTCCTTCTTGCAAACAATATGTACATCAGCAAGGGATCATCATGCACATGAGTGTGCTGCATATATACTTACCTTTGGTCTTGAGCTAGCTTTGGAAGAGATGAACCTGAGTATACAAGCTTAGATAACACATAACCATCTACTAAGCAAAGCAAACAGTAAACCACAAGAGTACCAAGATTGGGATGACATGTAGTGAGTGAGTACTAGGTACTCTATTGGATATATACATGTCCCCAAAGAGTAAAGATATGCAATGAATTCGAAGATTTCCTTCCCTAGGATGTCTTTCTCCCCCTGAATCTTATATGGGATACTGGGAGAAGGTAGGGAAAAGAAAATCAGAGCAAAACAAGAAAATCAGCACAAAACACTCATAACACATACTAACATGTCTTTCCCCTCTTAAAGTTATGTGACTTCTCTCCAATTGAATACCAAGCAGCTGGGGGTCTCTCTCCCTTTTGATGTGATTAAGCACTCTCCCCCTTTGATGTCATTAAGCTTTGATGTGATCTCTCTCTCCCCCTTTGACCTCAATTTCCAAGAAGGGGCCTTCTGGAGTGTGAGTCGAATGGGTTTGGTCCTTGAGTCACATAACAAAGTAGCATATAGAATGTGATGCAGGTAGAGGACAAGAATCATCGAGTGGAGCTGGAACAATTATGCAGGATGCAAATGGCAAAGTGTCTTCTCAACATTGAAATCGGTAATACCGAGTTGTATTCTTCGGTGGCACCGAAATGGTTCGGTTTGACCGAAAGAGACAAACCGGTGTGTCTGAGTTCAACTCACAGAGTATACAATTGTCATCTCAGCTCACTAGGCAAATAGGATCTCACAAAGATTTGCAAGGAATTTAACTGAAGGATTTGCAATTAATTGGAATGCAGAGTATGCAGAACGTCATAGAGAGAAAGAAATCAAGATGAAGTTTTTTTATTTAAAGAAGGGGAACAAACATACAAGAAACAAATGCAAGAACTCAGAAAAACACTTGAGAACTTCATCTGGAATTGGTCGGTGACAAAGTCACCTACGTTAGAGTATATTGACTGAGGAGTCAAGTGAGAACACTTGATTATAGGTCATACTCATCGTTTAAGCTCAAAATGGGGTTACCATTTTTCGTTTAAGCATTTTGATGTATTCGCATCTTGTTGAGCTGATTTGACCCATGACTTGGGGTAAACCTTCTCTAAGATGGAATAACATACCTTGGGTGGTCGTGTTGAACTTGATCATGTAGTTGAACTTGTGTGGGATGCTCAAGGTTGATGTAGCACATCAAGAGTTGGGAGCACCACTTGTAGTTTGAGTTCATCTACCTACATGGGTTAGTTTTGCAAGGAAGAGCACTTGTATATCCAAAATGACAATCATGAAAGTTTGATACCAAATGAAATTTGATATAAAGTAATTGTCAAAGGATATGTTGAAAGGTTTCATGCTTCCTTGTCTTCAACCACCAAATTTGTAGAGACTTGGTGATGTAGAGATTGCTCAAGATGTGAGTGACTTGCAATCCCATAGATTTAGATTCATCCAAGTACCTACAAGGGTTAGATAGCATGCAAGGGTGCAAATATATCCAAGACATATGATCATCATCATAAGAGAAATATCAAGGATTAGTCAAAGGCTCATGCCTTGCATGTATCCAAATGGAGTTTCTACTCCAAGTTTGAAGCATCAATGATGTTCAATTCACCTCTCAAATGGCAAAATACTTTCTCATCAAGCGGTTTGGTGAATATATCCGCCAATTGCTTATCGGTACGAACATGCTTAAGATCAATGTCCTCTTTAGCAACATGATCTCGAATGAAATGATGACGAACTTCAATATGCTTAGTTCGAGAATGTTGCACGGGATTGTGAGCAATCTTAATAGCACTTTCATTGTCACAAAGCAATGGAACATGTTTCACATATATGCCATAATCTTTAAGAGTTTGGGTCATCCAAAATAATTGAGCGCAACATGAACCGGCGGCAATGTATTCCGCTTCGGCGGTGGATAAGGATACCGAGTTTTGTTTCTTGGAGGACCAAGACACAAGAGATCTACCAAGAAATTGACAAGTACCCGAAGTGTACTTTCTATCAACCTTGTCACCGGCATAGTCCGAATCGGAGTAGCTAACAAGATCAAAAGAAGACCTCTTAGGATACCAAATGCCAAAATTTGGTGTGTGAATTAAGTATCTCACTATCCTTTTAACAGCCTTAAGATGACATTCTTTGGGGGACGCTTGATATCGTGCACACATGCACACACTTTGCATAATATCAGGACGGGAGGCAAATAGATATAACAATGGACCAATCATAGACCGATAAACCTTTTGGTCAACCGGTTTGCCATCCTTTGTCAAGTCAAGATGTCCACTAGTAGGCATGGGTGTATTCATACCTTTGCATTCTTGCCTGTTGAACTTCTTGAATAAGTCCTTGGTATACTTTGTTTGAGAAACAAAGGTGCCCTCATTAGTTTGCTTGATTTACAAACCAAGAAAGGACTTGAGTTCACTCATCATAGACATCTCAAACTTCTGCGACATTAGCTTTCCAAACTTTTCACTAAAAGGAGGGTTAGTTGAACCAAATATGATATCATCAACATATATTTGGCACACAAATAATTCACCATTAACCCTTTTAGTAAAAAGAGCAGAATCAATTTTTCCAATCTCAAAGCCTTTTTCAATAAGGAACTTGGTCAAGCATTTATACCACGCTCTAGGAGCTTGTTTAAGACCATAAAGAGCTTTGTGAAGTTTGTAAACATGACCGGGTTTCTTAGGATTAACAAAGCTGGGAGGTTGCTTAATATAAACTTCCTCCTCAATCTCACAATTTAGAAAAGCACTTTTATTGTCCATTTGGTACAAGATCATATCATGGTGATTTGCATAGGCAAGTAAGATGCGGATGGACTCAAGTCTAGCAACGGCGGCATATGTCTCACCATAGTCCATCCTTCGACTTGAGTGTAGCCTTGGGCGACGAGACGTGCTTTGTTGTGAACGACTTGTCCATCTTCGTCTTCCTTGTTGCGAAACACCCATTTGGTATCGATGATGTTGTGGTTGTCGTCAGGCTTCTTGACCAATGTCCACACTTGGTTTCTCTCAAAGTTGTGTAGCTCTTCATGCATGGCATTTATCCAATCCGGATCTTCTAATGCTTCTTCAACCTTCATAGGTTCAATGCTAGAGATGAATGAATAATATTCACAAAAATTAGCCAAACGAGTTTTAGAGCGAGTAATTCTCCCGGTTTGGATATCATTGAAGATTTGTTCGATGGGATGGTCTTGTGAAACTCTTGCTCGAACTCGTGAGAGCTTTTGTTTGGGTCGGGGTGGAACATCTTCTTCATCATCTTGTTCTTCTTCTTGGCCTTCTTCGTTGTTGACATTGTCGTTCTCTTGTCTAGGTGGAGAAGGAGGTTGATGAGGTTCATCTTGGTCTACTTCCTCGTTTTCTTCATCTAGGCGTGTCCCACTTGTGGATGCTTCCATGTCAACTCTTGGTTCACCTTGTCGTGAGGTAGAAGCTTCCACTTGGATGGACGAGGTACTCTCCTTCACCTCCATTGGACAAATCTTGCCAATAGACAAGTCTTGAATTGCTTCCTAAGGGCCTTTGTCTCCTACATCAATTGGCAATTGCTCTGTTTGCAAGCCGTTAGATTCATCAAACTTCAGATCTACCGTCTCTTCAACCTTTCGGGTGAAATTGTTGTAGACACAGTAACTGTGAGAGTTTGAGCCATAACCAAGTAGGAAACCCTCATGAGATTTAGGAGCAAATTTAGAACGACGATGCTTATCAAGAATATAGCACTTTGAGCCGAATACCCGAAAGTATCCAACTTGGGGTTTGTTGCCGGTGAGAAGCTCGTATGCCGTCTTGCCGACTAGCTTGTGAAGATACAAGCGATTTGTTGCATGACAAGCTGTCTCAACCGCTTCCACCCAAAAGTGTTTTGGCATCTTGTACTCATCAAGCATCGTTCTCGCCATCTCAATAAGAGTCCGGTTCTTCCTCTCAACAACTCCATTTTGTTGAGGCATGTACGTAGCCGAGAACTCATGTGAAATCCCTTCTTCGTCAAGAAAGGTATCCACATTTGCGTTCTTGAACTCCGTTCCATTGTCGCTGCGAACCTTCTTGATCTTCACTTCAAATTGATTTTGGGCCTTCCTAGCGAAGTTCTTGAGATCTTTTGGACCTGCGATTTATCATCAAGAAAGAACACCCACGTAAATCTTGAAAAATCATCGACTATGACTAGACCAAATGAGTTTCCACCGAGACTTTTATAGGCATTGGGACCAAAGAGATCCATATGAAGTAGCTCGAGCGGTCTTCTCGTGGTCATGATGTTCTTCACAGGGCGACTTCCTCCAACTTGTTTTCCTGCCTGACAAGCACTGCACAATCTATGCTTGTCACAAATAACATCTTTCACTCCAAGGATATGATCACCTTTAATAAGCTTGTCAAGATTTCGCATGCCCACATGACCTAACCTTCTATGCCACAACCATCCTTTAGAAGATTTAGCAATTAAGCAACTTCTAGGTTGAGCCTTTTTAGTGAAATCAACAATTTAAAGATCACCTCTACGTATACCAGTAAAGACCATTTTATGATTATCTCTTCGAAATACATGGCAATCTACTTCTGTGAATAGGACACTGAAACCAAAGTCAGCAAGTCTAGATACGGAAAGTAAATTGTAGCCAAGAGATTCAACGAGCATAACATTTTGTATGGAGCTGTCATGTGAGATGGCCACCTTACCAAGGCCAACCACCTTACCCTTTGAGTTATCATCAAAGGTGACATACTTTCTAGGGCCTTCGTTTTCAGCTAGCTCACGAAACATATCCTTGTCTGCGGTCATGTGATTGGTACATCCACTATCAAGAACCCATTCCTTTCCTCCAGCCATGTAGGCGTGGAGATTAGCCATAAGACCAAAGTGTCTCATGGACTCATCGATCTAGATCAAAGTCACTATCATCATCCTCATCACAGTATCCATGTTCAACATCGCCTTGTGATGGATCAATTCCTAGAGAGAGTGATTCATTAGATAAATGATCATCACAATGTTCATCTTTATGAAATCTAATGGCTTCGAATATGATATTGCTAATGATTCCAACATCTCCTTTGGCACGCATAAGGTTAGTGAGCTCAAATAGACAATCACCAAACTTAGGATCATTGGAATTCATCTTATTCAAAGCAATAGACTTGTGAAGAATCTCATCTAAGTTTTGCAAGGAATAGTTTGGAAATCGTTCCTCAAGAAATATCCATATAGTGTAGGCACAATCAAGAGTAGGTAAGCAACCAAACAATTTTCTAGGCAAACCTCTAGTAATAAGATTGACAGTTCTAAGATTGCGAATCATGTCAATAGACTCATCAAGGGTAGGATGCAAAGGATCAACATGGGGTGCACAAGGGCTAGTAATGTACTTTTTCAAATGATATTCATTGAAAATCCCAAGCATTTAATTTTTCCATTCATGAAAGAACTCTCCATCAAGTATAGGCACTCTACGTCTAAAACTCCCCAACGTAGACTCATCCATCTTCCTCCAATGGTGATTAAACCAAAGCAATGGAGACCAATGCTCTGATACCAATTGAAAGGATCAAGAAGAGGTATCTAGAGGGGGGTGATTAGACCCTCAACAAAGAACAGTAGCAGTTTTTAAGTTCTTCAAGTTAAGGTGGAGTTTTAGCACAAGTTTAAACATTCACAATACATTTCAAGCAAGCATGGCAAGAGTATATGAGCAGCGGAAAGTAAAGTATGCAACTTGCAAGAAAGTAAAGGGATGGGATTGGAGTATGCAAACGCAATTGGAGACACGGAGATTTTTGGCGTGGTTCCGATAGGTGGTGCAATCGTACATCCACGTTGGTGGAGACTTCAACCCAAGAAGGGTGACGGTTGCGCGAGTCCACAGAGGGCTCCACCCACGAAGGGCCACGAAGAAGCAACCCTGTCTATCCCACCATGGCCGTCGCCCATGAAGGACTTGCCTCACTTGGGTAGATCTTCATGAAGTAGGTGATCTCCTTGCCCTTACAAACTCCTTGGTTCAACTCCACAATCTTGATGGAGGCTCCCAAGTGACACCTAACCAATCTAGGAGACACCACCCTCCAAAAGGTAATAGATGGTGTGTTAATGATGAACTCCTTGCTCTTGTGCTTCAAATATAGTCTCCCCAACACTCAACTCTCTCTCACAGATTTGGACTTTGTGGAAAGAAGATTTGAGTGTAAAGCAACTTGGGGAAGGCTAGAGATGAAGATTCTTGTGGTTGGAATGGAATATCTTGGTCTCAACACATGAGTAGCTGGTTCTCTCTCAGAAAATGAATGGTAGAAGTGTAGGCACGTTCTGATGGCTCTCTCCACGAATGGAGGATGGGTGGAGGGGTATATATAGCCTCCACACAAAAATAGCCGTTACACACAATATACCAAACTTGGTGGGACCGAATCATGAAACTCGGTGTCAGGGGAAACGACACCTACGGGATAGCAAGGAATCCCTTTTGCTATGGTTGGCGGGCGTGGGGCTGTGGAAAGAGCGGGATTGAGAGATCAACGCAGGGGGATTATCCAGGTTCGGGCCGCAAGTGATGCGGAATACCCTACTCCTGTTGGTTTATGTTTATCAGGTGTTCTTGGACTAGCTACAAGGTGTGCAGGGTCCAAAAAGTCCGAATCCTCTCTCTGTATGCCGCGGGCCTCCTTTTATAGTCAAAGGGGCTGCCACAGTGGCACACAGGAGGTGGAAAGTTGTACAGTCATCGAGTCTATCTCCTGGCACCGTAGGACAAACGCATTTAATGCGCTCCCTGCGTGCCCTTCTTGC
This sequence comes from Triticum aestivum, assembly GCF_018294505.1. Lineage (NCBI taxonomy): Eukaryota > Viridiplantae > Streptophyta > Magnoliopsida > Poales > Poaceae > Triticum > Triticum aestivum. The sequence continues at coordinate 303,686,963 of NC_057796.1, forward strand.
TTTATCGGGGACGACAAGGGAGCTTGTCCTTGGTGTCGCTGCCTCGCCTAGCTTCGACGCACGTCCGAGCTGACGAGGCGTGTAGCGCCACGCTGGCTAGCTGGCTGCTGAGTTGGTGCGGTGGTAGAGTCTTCACGAAGATCTGCATGCCACCACGCAGGTGCTTGCTGAGTTGGCCTAGATGTCGCACGTCGCCACGCAGGTGCTCGCCAAGTTGGTGGGCTGGCAGCTGCATGGGAACGGCGGTGGAGTCTTGGCAGGTGTAGGCCTGGCCGTGGCCCCGCGGATGTCTTTGGCAAGGGTCTGGCCGGGCCCCCAGCAAGGGTCTTGCCGCGGCGTCGTGGGCGTCCCCGGCAAGGGTCTTGCCGGGGGGGCTCGTGGGTATCCTCGGCGAGGATCGCGTCGAGGATCTCCGTCTTCTGATTCTCATCTAGTCTTGTATGTTATTAGTCTTCACAAAGATCTGCATACCACCATGGAGGCGCTTCCCGAGCCTAGGTTCCATTGTGGTTGAGGGCGTTGGAACTCTTAGGCCCAAGGGCGGCAGCACTGCTGGTGTTGGGCAAGTTGCCCCAGCAAGGTTCTCGCCGGGGCCGCGACGGCCGCCCCGGCAAGGTCCTTGCCGGGGGAGCTTCCCCTTGCCTCTCGGCTCTTCATGCTTCTAGGCTTGAGCGCAGCTCTGGTAACCTTTGCCTCTTCGGCCCCGCCAAGCATGGCCACAGGCGTGGGGCTGCGATTGCCCGTGCACAAGTAAAGGGGCACAAAAAAGGGACCCCTACTTTTGTACACTGACAGGAGCCCCCGGGCGTAGGCCACATATAAGCACGGGGCGTTATTGGGCCAGGCCCAGTACGGTGCGCGGGCGCGCGCGCGGCGGTATTTTTACTGCAGTAACTCCCTCGCTCGCTTGCGCTTCCCCATGACCTGCGTTGAATGCGTAACGTGGGGGTCGTGTGTGACGTGGGCGTCATGCGTGGGGCGGTTGCTGCCCTCACGCGTCACATCATGGTAAATGGTAAAGAGGCGGCCCGCGCCTTCCCCATAAAAAGGAAAACCCGCAGGGGCGCTGCTCATTTACCCTCTGCGCCTCTCCCAATCTCGGAACCGCCGTTCCTCTCTTCTTCCTCAGGCGAAAGATTTGAAGTTCTTGCCTCTGCTTGCTGCCGCTACGCCCCCATTGCTCTTGATCCTTCGCCCTCTCCCAGCTGCCATGGTGCCCAAAACCAGTAGCGGCAAGGGAGCGGCAAAGGATGCCAGGGAGAAGCAGGCGCCGGAGATTGAGTCGGCGGTGCGGCGGACGCAGCTCGCCTACTTCCTGTCGACGGTCGATGCGGTTCACCTCAAGAACTTCTTCTTGCCCCTGTGGGGGAGGGACGACGGGGCACACTGCCACGCGCGTCGTCCCCGCCGCTTTCGCCAAGGACAGCCCAAATCGGTACCCCTTCTTCATCGATTTCTTCTCTTGCGGGCTCTGCCCCCCTTTCTCTGACTTCTTCAACGACGACATGCACACCTACGGCTTCCATCTTTTGGATCTCACGCCGAATGCTGTGGCGTGCATGGCTCTCTTCGCCCACCTCTGTGAGGGCTTTGCCGGGGTGCTGCCTAGCACGGCGCTTTTCCGCCACTACTTCTACCCTCGCCTCCAACCAGGGGCCCCCTCTCTGGGAGCATCGCCTGGATCCCGAGGACCCAGGAGAAGGGCACGTGCCCGGAGGGTGCCCAGAAGGAGAGGTGGGAGGAGTGGCGGGGCCGATGGTGCTGGATTGAGGAGAAGGACCCGCAGGAGTTTTGCCGGGTTCGTTAGAGCCCGCGACCCGCCGCTAGGACTGGAGCGACCTCGACGCCAACGACGAGAAGCTCTCGATCGCCACCACCAGGATCCATCGCCTCACCACGGTCGGGCTCACCCTCGAGATGATTGGGGCGGACTTCATCCGTCGCTGAATTGCCCTGCTGCACAACAAGGGGAGGCCGGCCTGGGACTTCAGAAATGCGGCCGACGTCATAAGGCTCCGCCCAGGGCTGAAGCACAACTTCACGGTGATGGGGCATTCCCATTTCTGTCAAAGGCTCTTCCAGCTTGATGTGTACAGCGACGGTAGGGCTGAGAGGACCGGTAGGGCCACGAAGGCCGGCAAGGCCGTCAAGGGGCCCCTGTTTCGGTTGCCGGTGGGGGTGGTCCCGCTAAGCAACAACTCTCGCCGGTCCGCCATCATTGGCATGATGTCAGACTGCAACGCGCATGGGCTTGACCCGGCCTGGGCCGAGCTACCAGCAGAGAAGGTACAGGAGTTCTTTGACACCTTGTCGGAGGGCTATGCCCGCGACGAGCCGCTGCTCATCCAAGACACCACCAAGGCGGAGCTGGACTACATCGCCACTAGGGCGGAGGAGGCGGCGCTTGCCGGGGAGGCCGGCAGTGTTGGCACCGTGGAGGTCGAGGCCGACGCGGCCGCGGAGGAGACGGAGCTCACCCAGTGGGCGGAGTCTGCCGGGGAGGCTAGCAGTGTCAACGCCGAGGCTCCCCTTGTCGAACACGCGGGTGACAAGTCGTCCGAAGGGAGGTCGAGGTGAATGACCCCCCGGTCGCAGGGAGGCAACGCGTCCTGCGGCGGGCCAGCTCTGGTGAGCCGGTCCGACCCGTCAGGATTACGCAGCGGCAGCCGCCCCAGAAGCAGCTCGTGCGCGAGACGAGGGCGATGAAGGCCGCGGCGGGGACAAAGGCGGCGGTGGCGAAGAGAAAGGCGACTGCTTCCTCTTCGTCCAAGCGGTACCAGAACCCATCTCCTTCCCCTTCGGACAGCACCTTGGAGGCCGAGTTTGACCTCGGATCCTTCAGCCCGGCAAGGAAGAGGAAGCTAATGTAGGAAGAGTAAGTATTTCTCTCCCTATATCATCCCCTGACCCTACTCCTGTGTTATCCTTCTTTGTTTTGATGTTATCTTCACAGGGACATGGAGACGCTGGCCCAGAGGGTGGCGAAGAGGGCCAAGGCCTCGACGGGCGACAAGCCCCCGGCGGGTACTTCGCGCATGCCGTTGGCGGTGGAGAGCAGCTCGGATAACAGCCCCCGGCGTAGCCCCCGCTTCAGCCCCCAGTGTAAGCTCATCACCCACTCCTCCGTTGATGACCATTGGGGCGTGAATACTTGATGCTGACCTTGCCGGGTTTGCAGGAGAAGAACGGCAGCAGGAGGAGCCGCCGAGGGCCACTCCCAACATGCCGCCCCCTCAACCATGCCGCCCCGAGGGGCGTCCCCGGCAAGGGCATCCACCACCGAGCCCACGCACATGGAGGAGGAGGAGGAGGAGGCGAACTTGGGTGCCGGGGGTTCTGCCCCGGCAACGGATGCTGGTGGGGAGGGCGCCACCTCTTCCCAACCTCGTATGGGTTAGTTGCCTGTCTTCCGTTCCTGCTTTTTCTTCTTCTTCTTCTTCCCGAACTCTGCCCTTGGCTCCGTCTCATTCCCCCTCTCGGTATCCAGACCCTTCCTCGGTGGACAGGAAGGACATCGATACCATCATCGAGGAGGTCGCCAGGGACGCCGAGGCCGAGGCCGAGAAGATTGCCGCCGTGGAGGCGGCCAAGGGGCCTGCCGGGGAGGCCGGCAAGGCCGCTGCCGAGGAGGAGGTGGTTGGTGACCAACCTTCCTCCTCTGCTGCCTCTGGCTCGGGCAGGTACTTGAAGGCGAGCGACGACCTGTTCGTCCACCTCCCAGGGATGGCGAGCACCAGGGCACCCGCCGAGGGAGAGGTGTTCGACGATGATGTGCTCGCCGCCGCCGGTCTTGAAGTTGTTGACGAACCGAGCGCTGGTGGCGGCGGTTCCCAAGAGGAGCAGCTCCTTCGGGCCATCAGCGCCAACTTCCAGAAGCTCCAGGTGCTTCACCGTGCTCGCCTGGACAAGGTGAAATCCAAAGTGGCGGCGGTGGACAAAGCGGAGGTAGATCTCGGGGGGCGTGCCACCCAGACGCAGGCCTGGTTCCGCCAGTCCCATGAGGAACTGAAGGCTGCTCAGGATTTGCTGGCTGAGCGCAAGCAGGAGCTCATCCTGAAGCAGGCCGACGTCGAGAAGGCCCAGGAGGCGGCGGCTGAACTGGCCGCCAAGGATGAGGCCGCTCGGCAGCAGCATCAGGCCGAGCTGAACTCCCAGGAGGAGGACCTTGCCGCTCACAAGGAGGCGCTTGCCGCCACACTCCGCGGCAAGGATGAGGAAGTTGGGAAGCTTGTCGCATAGCGGACCCAGGAGCTGGAGCAGAGGCACAAGGAGGCACTCAACGCTCAAGCCCTGGTCCATGCCGGCAAGGTGAAGGAGCTGGAGGTGGAGCGGGACGGGCTGAAGGAATGGGTCTTGAAGCTGGCAGAGGAGAAGGACACGATCAGCGGCACTCTGGTGGAGGCGCAGGCCGCAGTCCTTGGCAGGGCCGAGCTGCTCTCCCAGGCCAACGACTCCATCAAAGACCTGAAGCTGAAGCTGGAGGGTCTTGAGGGGACGCTTTCGGAGGTCAGGGCCCGGGAAGAGACCCTGACCAAGGACCTGGAGGAGGAGAGGCAGCTGCGGAGGAATGGTGCCACCGAACACAAGGAGTACATGGAGGGCACAGACCGTTGGGTCAGCCGCCTCGCTGACGTCGCCGGCAGGATCACCACGAAACTGGCTACCATGGGGATGCCGAGCGTCAGGTATGCCCCGGAGCCGAACTTGAGCCCCAATTGCAAACTGAACCTGTTCTTCGAGGGCGTTCTTGGAGCCCTGGAGCAGCTCCGCTCCAACCGGGCAACTTATCTGGCTAACGAGTCTTGGAGGCTCTGCCGGGGCGCCCTGGCCAAGGTGGTCACCAAGGTGGCGTTCTGGAACCCCACCGTCAACTTCGCCAACGCGTTGGAGAGCTTGCCGGAGGAGGCGGACCTCACGGTGCTCAAGGAGCGTATCAAGCCCATCATCGACTGCGTTGATGGAGTTGAGAGGGTGGAGGGCCCGCGCCGGGACTAGGCACCCCGTTTCTCATCGCTGCTGCAAGTTCAAGACCAAGATGGTTTTATATTAGGTTAGAACCGCAGCGATTATTGGATGTAATATAACTTTGCAGTACTTTAGTATGGAGCATGCTATCTTCCTGTTAGATCTTTCTTTGTATGTTCGCACACTACGCTTGGTTGGATAAGGTTGTCGGCGCGTAAACCCATGATGGGTTCTTTGAGGACGGATCCTTAGGAACCTGCCGGGGAGGCGCTTGCTGCCGGGCAAGCTACGTTGCTGCTCCCAGCGCGGTCCCTTGAACTGTCGAGCGGACTCGAAACAGGACAAGAGCGCGGCTAGTAGTGGGTAGGCCACCTCGCCGTTCTCAGCGCGGCCGCATGAACTGTCGAGCGGGCTCGAGACAGAGACAAGGGCGTTGCCAATAGCGGAAGGGTCCCATTGCGTGCAGGTTCCCCATACAAGGAACGAGATCTTCCAAGGAAGACAGACTTATATAAATGAAATTAGCCAAAATTTTGCGTGACTTATCTTGCCGGGGCCACGCGGGCGGCTTGTCGAAGCTCCGGACGGCACCAGAGGGCGGCTGATCGACGCCGTCCTCTCCCTTCGAAACGTCCCCATGGAAGAGTCGCTGCGTCGGCTCCAAAACCAGATCTCCACGGCTTGCGCCCCCTACCTAGCACGCCAAAGATGTCGGGGGAAATGACACCTACGGGATCGCAAGGAATTCCTTTTTCTACGGTTGATTGGCGCGGGGCCGTGGAAAAAGCAGGATTGAGAGATCAGCGCAGGGGGATTAACCAGGTTCGGGCCGCAAGTGATGCGTAATACCCTACTCTTGCTGGTTTATGTTTATCTGGTGTTCTTGGACTAGCTACAAGGTGTGCAGGGTCCAAAAGTCTGAATCCTCTCTCTGTACGCCGCGTGCCTCCTTTAATAGTTAAAGGGGCTGCCACAGTGGCACACATGAGGTGGATAGTTGTACAGTCATCGAGTCTATCTCCTGGCACCGTAGGACAAACGCATTTAATGCGCAGCCGACGTGCCCTTCTTGCTTTATCGGGGACGGCAAGGGAGCTTGTCCTAGCTATCGCCGCCTCGCCTGGCTGTGACGCGCGTCCGAGTTGACGAGGCGTGTAGCGCCACGCTGGCTGGCTGCCTGCTGAGTTGTGTTGGGGATCGTTGCAGAAATTTAAAATTTTCTACGTATCACCAAGATCAATCTATGGAGTCATCTAGCAATGAGAGAGAGGGGAGTGCATCTACATACCCTTGTAGATCGCGCGCGGAAGCGTTCAAGAGAACGGGGTTGATGGAGTCGTACTAGTCGTGATCCAAATCACCGATGATCCTAGCGCCGAACGGACGGCACCTCCGCGTTCAACACACGTACGGAGCGGGGACGTCTCCTCCTTCTTGATCCAGCAAGGGGGGAGGAGAAGTTGATGGAGATCCAGCAGCACGACGGCGTGTTGGTGGAAGTAGCGGGATCCCGGCAGGGCTTCGCCAAGCGCAAGCGGGGAGGAAGAGGTGTCACGGGAGGGAGGGAGGCGCCAGGGCTTGGGGTGCTGCTCCCATGCGCCTCCCCACTATATATAGGGGTGGAGGGAGCTGGTTTCTTGCCCTCCAAGTCCATTGGGGCGTTGGCAAAGGTGGGGGAAATAAATCCCATCATTTCCCTTCCCCACCGATTGTTATCCCCCCTTTTTAGGGATCTTGATCTTATCCCTTCGGGATATGATCTTATTCCTTCTAAGGTGGGATCTTGGTGCGCCTTGACCAGGGGTGTGGGGCCTTGCCCCCACTACCCACGTTCATGTGGGTCCCCCCATGCAGGCGGGCCCCACTTCGGAACCTTCTAGAACCTTCCCGGTACAATATCGAAAAATCCCGAACATTTTCCGGTGGCCAAAATAGGACTTCCCATATATAAATCTTTACCTCTGGACCATTCCGGAACTCCTCGTGACGTCCGGGATCTCATCCGGGACTCCGAACAACTTTCGGTTTATCGCATACTAATATCTCAACAACTCTAGCGTCACCGAACCTTATGTGTGTAGACCCTACGGGTTCGGGAGACATGCAGACATGACCGAGACGACTCTCCGGTCAATAACCAACAGCGGGATCTGGATACCCATGTTGGCTCCCACATGATCCACGATGGTCTCATCGGATGAACCACGATGTCGAGGATTCAATCAATCCCGTATACAATTCCCTTTGTCAATCGGTACGTTACTTGCCCGAGATTCGATCGTCGGTATCCCAATACCTTGTTCAATCTCGTTACCGGCAAGTCACTTTACTCGTATCGTAATGCATGATCCCGTGACCAAACACTTGGTCACATTGAGCTCATTATGATGATGCATTACCGAGTGGGCCCAGAGATACCTCTCCGTCATACGGAGTGACAAATCCTAGTCTCGATTCGTGCCAACCCAACAGACACTTTCGGAGATACCCGTAGTGCACCTTTATAGCCACCCAGTTACATTGTGACGTTTGGCACACCCAAAGCACTCCTATGGTATCCGGGAGTTGCACAATCTCATGGTCTAAGGAAATGATACTTGACATTTGGAAAAGCTCTAGCAAACGAACTACACGATCTTGTGTTATGCTTAGGATTGGGTCTTGTCCATCACATCATTCTCCTAATGATGTGATCCCGTTATCAACGACATCCAATGTCCATGGTCAGGAAACCGTAACCATCTATTGATCAACGAGCTAGTCAACTAGAGGCTCGCTAGGGACATGTTGTGGTCTATGTATTCACACATGTATTACGGTTTCCGGATAACACAATTATAGCATGAACAATAGACAATTATCATGAACAAGGAAATATAATAATAACCATTTTATTATTGCCTCTAGGGCATATTTCCAACAATCTCCCACTTGCACTAGAGTCAATAATCCAGTTCACATCGCCATGTGATTAACACTCATAGTCCACATCGCCATGTGACTACACCCAAAGAGTTTACTAGAGTCAATAATCTAGTTCACATCATCATGTGATTAAGACTCAATGAGTTCTAGGGTTTGATCATGTTCTGCTTGTGAGAGAGGTTTTAGTCAACGGGTCTGCAACATTCAGATCCATGTGTACTTCACAAATCTCTATTTCATATTGTAGATGTTGCTACTATGCTCCACTTGGAGCTATTCCAAATGGTTGCTCCATTATACGTATCCGGTTTGCTACTCAGAGTCATCCGGCTTGGTGTTAAAGCTTGCATCGACGTAACCCTTTACGCCGAATTCTTCATCACCTCCACAATCAAGAAAACATTTCCTTATTCCCAATGACAATTTTGACCGCTGTCCAATGATCCACTCCTGGATCATTCTTATACCCCCTTGCCAGACACGTGGCAAGGCACATCGCGGTACACAGCATGGCATATCGTATAGAGCCTATGGCTAAGGCATAGGGGACGACCTTCGTCCTTTCTCTTTCTTCTGTCGTGGTCGAGCTTTAAGTCTTAACTTCACACCTTACAACTCAGGCAAGAACTTCTTCTTTGACTGATCCATCTTGAACTCCTTCAAGATCATGTCAAGGTATGTGTTCTGTGAAAGTCTTATCAGGCGTCTTGATCTATCTCTATAGATCTTGATACCCAATATGTAAGCAGTTTTACCAAGGTCTTCCTTTGAAAAACTCCATTCAAACAACCCTTTTTGTTTTCCAGAAATTCTACATCATTTCCGATCAACAATATGTCATCCACATATACTTATCAGAAATATTGTAGTGCTCCCACTCACTTTCTTGTAAATGCAAGTTTCTTGCAAACTTTGTATAAACCCAAAAACTTTGATCACCTCATCAAAGCGTATGTTCCAACTCCGAGATGCTTGCTCCAGTCCATAGAGGGATAGCTGGAGCTTGCATACCTTTTAGCATCCTTAGGATCGACAAAAACTTTCTGGTTGTATCACATATAGCCTGGTTGTATCACATACAGCCTTTCCTCACGGAAACCGTCAAGGAAACTTTTGTTTTGACATCCATCTGCCAGATTTCGTAAATGAAAATTCAGCAACTGCTAACATAATTCTAACAGACTTTAGCATCGCTAGGATTGAGAGAGTCTCATCACAGTCAACTTCTTGAACTTGTCGGAAACTTCTTTGAGACAAGTCGAGCTTCATAAATGGTGACATTACGATCAGCGTCTGTCTTCTTCTTAAAGATCCATTTATTCTTAATGGCTTGCCGATCATTGGGCAAGTCCACCAAAGTCCATACTTTGTTCTCATACATGGATCCTATCTCGGATTTCATGGCTCCTAGCCATTTGTTGGAATCTGGGCCCACCATCGCTTCTCCATAGCTCATAGGTTCATCATTGTCCAGCAACATGACCTTTAAGATAGGGTGACCACTCAGAAGTTGTATACACCCTTGTCGACCTACGAGGTTTGATAGTAACTTGATCTGAAGCTCCATGATCATCATCATTAGCTTTCTCTTCAACTGAGGCAAGTGCCACAGAAACATCTTTCTGTGCTGGGCCACTCTCTGATTGAAGTGAAGGTTCAACAACCTCATCAAGTTCTATCTTCCTCCCACTCAATTCTTTCGAGAGAAACTCTTTCTCGACAAAGGACCTGTTCATAGCGACAAACAATTTGCCCTCAGATCTGAGATAGAAGGTATACCCAATCGTCTTGTTTGGGTATTCTATGAAGACACAATTTTCCGCTTTGGGTTCGAGCTTTTCTGGCCGAAGCCTATCGACATAAGCATCGTAGCCCCAAATCTTAAGAAACAACAACTTAGGTTTCTTGCCAAACCATAGTTCATACGGTGTCGTCTCCACGGACTTAGATGGTGCCCTATTTAAAGTGAATGTAGCTGTCTCTAATGCATAACCCCAAAACGATAGCGGTAGATCGGTAAGAGATATCATAGATTGCACCATAACTAATAGGGTGCGACTACGACGCTCGGACACACCATTACGCTATGGTGTTCCAGGTAGCGTCAACTGTGAAACGATTCCACCTTGTCTTTAGTGATTGCCAAACTCACAACTCAGATACTTTTCCCTTGATCAGATCGCAGGAACTTGATCTTCTTGTTATGATGATTCTCAACTTCACTCTGAAATTGCTTGAACTTTTCAAACGTTTCAGACTTATGCTTCATTAAGTAAATATACCCATATCTACTCAATTCATTGGTGAAGGTGAGAAAATAACGATATCCACCGCACGCGTCAACACTCATCGGATCGCACACATCAGCATGTATGATTTCCAACAAGTCACTTGCCCGTTCCGTTGTTCCAGAAAATGGGGTTTTAGTCATCTTGCCAATGAGGCATGGCTCGCATGTGTCAAGTGATTCAAAATCAAGTGACTCCAAAACTCCATTGGCATGGAGGTTCTTCATGCGCTTTACACCAATATGACCTTAAGCGGAAGTGCCACAAAAGTGGTACTATCATTATCAACTCTACATTTTTTGGCATCAATGTTATGAACATGTGTATCACCACGATCGAGATTCAATAAACCATTCACAGGGGGTGCATGACCATAGAAGGTGTTATTCATGTAACCAGAATAACCATTATTCTCTGACTTAAATGGATAACCGCATTGCAATAAACATGATCTAATCATGTTCATGCTCAACGCAGACACCAATGCAAACAACATTTATCTAGGTTCAACACTAATCTCGAAGGTAGAGGGAGCGTGCGATGGTGATCACATCAACCTTGGAAACACTTCCAACACGCATCGTCACCTCGCCCCTAGCTAGTCTCCGTTTATTCCGTAGCTTTTGTTTCGAGTTACCAATTTTAGCAACCGAACCGGTATCTAATACCCATGTGCTACTAGGAGTACTAGTAAGGTACACATCAATAACGCATATATCAAATACACTTTTGTTGAAGTTGCCAGCCTTCTTATCTACCAAGTATTTGAGGCAGTTCCGCTACCAGTGACAGTTCCCCTAATAGAAGCACTTCGTCTCGGGTTTGGGTTCTTGGGTTTCTTCATTGGAGCGGCAACTGGCTTGCCATTCATGAAGTTTCCCTACTTGCCCTTTCCTTCTTTGAAACTACTGGTCTTGTTAACCATCAACACTTGATGCTCCTTCTTGATTTCTACTTCCGCGGCCTACCGCGAACTGCTCCGGGATCATCTCCATCCCCTGCATGTTATAGTTCATCACGAAGTTCTACTAGCTTGGTGATAGCGACTGGAGAACTTTGTCAATCAATCTCTTATCTGGAAGATTAACTCCCACTTGATTCAAGCGATTGAAGTACCCAGACATTTTGAGCACATGCTCACTGGCTGAGCTATTCTCCTCCATCTTGTAGGCAAAGATCTTGTCAGAGGTCTCAAACCTCTCAACATGGGCATGAGCCTGAAATACCAATTTCAGCTCTTGGAATATCTCATATGTTCCATGGCGTTCAAACGCTTTTGGAGCCCCGACTCTAAGCCGTAAAGGATGGCGCACTAAACTATCAAGTAGTCATCAGAACGTGTCTGCCAGATGTTCACAACATCCACATATGACGCTAGAGGGGTTGGCACACCGAGCGGTGCATCAAGGACAGAAGCCTTCTGTGTAGCAGTGAGGACAATCCTCAGACTACGGCCCTAGTCCGCACAATTGCTCACAATAACTTTCAACTTAGTCTTTCTCTAGGAACGTATTAAAACAGGGAGCTTAAGCACGAGCTATTGATCTGCAACTTAATTTGCAAAGACAATTTAGACTATGTTCATGACAATGAGTTCAATTAATCAAATTATTTAAAGAACTCCCACTTAGATAGACATCCCTCTGGTCATCTAAGTGATACATGATCCGAATCGACTAGGCCATGTCCGATCATCACGTGAGACGGACTAGTCATCAACGGTGAACATTTCCATGTTGATCGCATCTACTATACGACTCATGTTCGACCTTTCGATCTCTTGTGTTCCGAGGCCATGTCTGTACATGCTAGGCTCGTCAAGTCAACCTAAGTGTTTCGCATGTGTTCCGAGGCAATGTCTGTACATGCTAGGCTCGTCAACACCCGTTGTATGCGAACGTTAGAATCTATCACACCCGATCATCACGTGGTGCTTCGAAACAACGAACCTTCGCAACGGTGCACAGTTAGGGGGAACACATTTCTTGAAATTTTAGTGAGGGATCATCTTATTTATGCTACCGTCGTTCTAAGCAAATAAGATGTAAACATGACAGACATCACATGCAAATCATAAAGTGACATGATATGGCCAATATCATCTTGCGCCTTTTGATCTCCATCTTCGAGGCACGGCATGATCACCTTCGTCACCGGCATGACACCATGATCTCCATCGTCATGATCTCCATCATCGTGTCTTCATGAAGTTGTCTCGCCAACTATTACATCTACTACTATGGCTAACGGTTAGCAATAAAGTAAAGTAATTACATGGCGTTTTCATTGACACGCAGGTCACACAATAAATTAAGACAACTCCTATGGCTCCTGCCGGTTGTCATACTCATCGACATGCAAGTCGTGATTCCTATTACAAGAAGATGATCAATCTCATACATCACATATATCATTCATCACATCCTTTTGGCCATATCACATGACATAGCATACCCTGCAAAAACAAGTTAGACGTCCTCTAATTGTTGTTGCATGTTTTACGTGGCTGCTATGGGTTTCTAGCAAGAACGTTTCTTACCTACGCAAAAGCCACAACGGTGATATGCCAATTGCTATTTACCCTTCATAAGGACCCTTTTCATCGAATCCGATCCGACTAAAGTGGGAGAGACAGACACCCGCTAGCCACCTTATGCATCAAGTGCATGTCAGTCGGTGGAACCTGTCTCACGTAAGAGTACGTGTAAGGTCGGTCCGGGCCGCTTCATCCCACAATGCCGCCGAATCAAGATAAGACTAGTAACGGTAAGCAAATTGAACAAATCGTCGCCCACAACTACTTTGTGTTCTACTCGTGCATAGAATCTACGCATAAACCTGGCTCATGATGCCACTGTTGGGGATCGTTGCAAAAATTTAAAATTTTCTACGTATCACCAAGATCAATCTATGGAGTCATCTAGCAATGAGAGAGAGGGGAGTGCATCTACATACCCTTGTAGATCGCGCGCGGAAGCGTTCAAGAGAACGGGGTTGATGGAGTCGTACTAGTCGTGATCCAAATCACCGATGATCCTAGCGCCGAACGGACGGCACCTCCGCGTTCAACACACGTACGGAGCGGGGACGTCTCCTCCTTCTTGATCCAGCAAGGGGGGAGGAGAAGTTGATGGAGATCCAGCAGCACGACGGCGTGGTGGCGGAAGTAGCGGGATCCCGGCAGGGCTTCGCCAAGCGCAAGCGGGGAGGAAGAGGTGTCACGGGAGGGAGGGAGGCGCCAGGGCTTGGGGTGCTGCTCCCATGCGCCTCCCCACTATATATAGGGGTGGAGGGGGCTGGTTTCTTGCCCTCCAAGTCCATTGGGGCGTTGGCAAAGGTGGGGGAAAGAAATCCCATCATTTCCCTTCCCCACCGATTGTTATCCCCCCTTTTTAGGGATCTTGATCTTATCCCTTCGGGATATGATCTTATTCCTTCTAAGGTGGGATCTTGGTGCGCCTTGACCAGGGGTGTGGGTCCCCCATGCAGGTGGGCCCCACTTCGGAACCTTCTAGAACCTTCCCGGTACAATACCGAAAAATCCCGAACATTTTCCGGTGGCCAAAATAGGACTTCCCATATATAAATCTTTACCTCCGGACCATTCCGGAACTCCTCGTGACATCCGGGATCTCATCCGGGACTCCGAACAACTTTCGGTTTACCGCATACTAATATCTCTACAACTCTATCGTCACCGAACCTTAAGTGTGTAGACCCTACGGGTTCGGGAGACATGCAGACATGACCGAGATGACTCTCCGGTCAATAACCAACAGCGGGATCTGGATACCCATGTTGGCTCCCACATGTTCCACGATGATCTCATCGGATGAACCACGATGTCGAGGATTCAATCAATCCCGTATACAATTCCCTTTGTCAATCGGTACGTTACTTGCCCGAGATTCGATCGTCGGTATCCCAAAACCTTGTTCAATCTCGTTACCGGCAAGTCACTTTACTCGTATCGTAATGCATGATCCCATGACCAAACACTTGGTCACATTGAGCTCATTATGATGATGCATTACCGAGTGGGCCCAGAGATACCTCTCCGTCATACGGAGTGACAAATCCTAGTCTCGATTCGTGCCAACCCAACAGACACTTTCGGAGAAACCCGTAGTGCACCTTTATAGCCACCCAGTTACGTTGTGACGTTTGGCACACCCAAAGCACTCCTATGGTATCCAGGAGTTGCACAATCTCATGGTCTAAGGAAATGATACTTGACATTTGGAAAAGCTCTAGCAAACGAACTACACGATCTTGTGCTATGCTTAGGATTGGGTCTTGTCCATCACATCATTCTCCTAATGATGTGATCCCGTTATCAACGACATCCAATGTCCATGGTCAGGAAACCGTAACCATCTATTGATCAACGAGCTAGTCAACTAGAGGCTCGCTAGGGACATGTTGTGGTCTATGTATTCACACATGTATTACGGTTTCCGGATAACACAATTATAGCATGAACAATAGACAATTATCATGAACAAGGAAATATAATAATAACCATTTTATTATTGCCTCTAGGGCATATTTCCAACAAGTTGGTGCGGTGGTAGAGTCTTCACGAAGATCTGCATGCCACCACGCAGGTGCTTGCTGAGTTGGCCTAGATGTCGCATGCCGCCACGCAGGTGCTCGCCTAGTTGGTGGGCTGGCAGCTGCATGGGAACAGCGGTGGAGTCTTGGCAGGTGTGGGCCTGGCCGTGGCCCCGTGGATGTCTTCGGCAAGGGTCTGGCCGGGGCCCCCGGCAAGGGTCTTGCCGCAGCGTCATGGGCGTCCCCGGCAAGGGTCTTGCCAGGGGGCTCGTGGGTATCCTCGGCGAGGATCTCGCCGAGGATCTCCGTCTTCTGATTCTCATCTAGTCATGTATGTTATTAGTCTTCACAAAGATCTGCATACCACCATGGAGGCGCTTCCTGAGCCTAGGTTCCAATGTGGTTGAGGGCGTTGGAACTCTTAGGGCGGAAGCCTTGCTGGTGTTAGGCAAGTTGCCCCGGCAAGGTTCTCGCCGGGGCCGTGAAGGCCGCCCCGGCAAGGTCCTTGTCGAGGGAGCTTCGCCTTGCCTCTCAGCTCTTCATGCTTCTGGTCTTGAGCGCATCTCTGGTAACCTTTGCCTCTTCATCCCCGCGAAGCGTGGCCATGGGCGTGGGGCTACGACTACCCGTGCACAAGTAAAGGGGTACAAAAAAGGGACCCCTACTTTTGTACACCGACACTCGGTCGAACCGATTCAGTTCAAAATCTCAACGTTAGGCTTTTCGGTGGGACCAATATGATCAACTCGGTGGGACCGATGTGCTAGGTTCGGGTAAAACCTCAACTCGGTTTGACCGATTACACAAACTCGGTGAGACCAATTTTGGTAATAAGCAAAACAGAGAGTTGGTCAAGCAACCTCGGTGGGACCGATTGCATATCTCGCTGAGACCGAAATAATTGCAGTAGGCAACAGAGAGTTTGCAAGCCCATCTCGCTGAGACCGAGATCCCATCGGTGAGACCGAACTGACTAGGGTTTCTGGCAGTGGCTATGTCAAGTGAACTCGGTGGCGCCGGATAGATCAAATCAGTGGGGCCAAGTTTGACTTCCGGTTTGGGACATAAGTGGAAAAGAGAAAGTGGTTGAGGGCTTTGGAGCATATCACTAAGCACTTTGAGCAAGCAAGCCATTAAGCAACACCTCATCCCCTTCTAATAGTATTGGCTTTTCCTATGGACTCAATGTGATCTTGGATCACTAAAATGAAAATGTAGAGTCCTGAGCTTTTGCCAATCTTCTGTCCTTAGCTTCTTGAAAGGGTTCCACATCCTCTTGTCCATGCCACTCCACTGTTGAACTCATCTGAAATATACTAGATGAAAATATTAGTCCAACCAGAGATATGTTAACATTAATTACCAAAATCACCCAGGGAACACTTATGCTTTCAGCTGGCCTGGCTAGGAGTTTTTTTTTAATTTCAGATAGTAAAGTAAATAAATAAAAGGAAAATACTTTTATATAGACAATATATATATATATATACATATCAAAATGATTAGAAAATCAAATCCTAATTAGTGGACTATTCTTGAGAGGCAAAATCCAAACTTTATAAAAATCATTTTTTGGAAAATCCTAATAAAATCAAATTTGAACTCAAAAACTTTTGGCATTATTTGTTTCTGACTTTTTGGAGTGTCATGTTATCTCCTCGCATACTTTTGAACAAAGTATTTGTCCGGGATTTTTTAAATGAATTTCAAATGCCAGTACCATTTTCTGCCAAAAATAAAAGAAATAGCACAAAGCTATAAAATACTAAAATAGTACTGTTTTCATGAGAACCTAATTTTAATAAATCCTAAAATTCACCAGTTTATTCCGATTGGTAAACAAAGTCATAAGAAACCAGTAGCAAAAATAATCACCCAAAAATATTATTCCTAGCTCAATTTGTTGCCAATCTAATGATTTGAACAAATTTCATGCAAATCCGAATTCAAATTTCAAATCTAGTCAAACTTGATATCTACAGAAACTTCATAACAATTATGATCTAATGCAAAAAAATCAAGTTGAAATACTAAATATCCTAGGAGATATTAATTTTCTAAGATTGAAACTTTTCTGTTATTAAAACAGAACGAAAATTAAAAATAAAGAAAAAACATATCGGGCTATTTTACGTGGCAAGATGTTATTGGGCCAAGGGGGTGTGCGATCTGTAACTAAACGGCGCTCGGCCGATAACTAACAACAACGTGCACATGCTTTTAAGAATAGAAAACCTGGTTGGTTCGGACTAAATCATAAATAAACCGTAACGTAAACCGACCTAATAAAAAAAATGAACCGTTCACTATCTAATCTATAGCGTTGATACGTGACCAGATGACTGAGGGAGGGCGCTGGCTTACAGAGGGGTTGTCGACGGTGATGGACAGCGGCGGTGGCTCAGGCATTGTGGTGGTGGCTGCTCCGGCGGTTGAGGGCGATGGCGGAGTGGCCGGGCAGGTTCGACGGAGCGAGGAGAGGTCGGGGTGGCCTCGGCGGTGGTTGGGGAAGATGGAGGCGGCCGGGGTGTCGAGCTGCAGAGCCCGGTGCTCTGCGGCTCCGGTGGCAGACGGCGATCTCAGGGGCGGCGGCTTCGAGGTGACCTAGGGGGTAAAACAATGTCAAAAGAGATCGTGGCGTTGAGAGGAGTTATTTGCCGGAGTTTGAGAGGCTGGGGATGCTCACCGACGACGAGAGCGGCGGTGAACGGTGGTGGCCGAGGTGGGATTGGTTTGACGTGTACGGGCGCTCCGGTGGGTTTTGGCATGGCGTTTTGAAAGGGGTCGAGAGAGGAGGGGTGCGGTACTTATAGGACACAAAACTTGGGCGAGGGGAGCTCTATCTAGGGTTTTGACGATGCGTGGGCACGACCAGTGTCGGGTGCGACTGGGATACGGACCCGAGGATTTTTGAGGTGGAAGAAAGGGTTGGGTCCGCGTGGCAGTGGGTCGGGCGACCGACAGGGAGGGGTTACGGGCGCGGGCGCTGGTGGGGTAGGCCATGGCTGCTGGGCCGGCTGGTCTGGCTAGGAGTTATTTTTTGAATTTCGGACAAAAAAGAGAATAAAGAAATAAAGAAAAATAAAAATACTTTTATATAGACAATATATACATATATCAAAATGATAAAAAAATCCCAATTAGTGGACTATTTTTCAGACGCGAAATCCAAACTTTGTAAAAAGCCATTTTTTTTTTGAAAATTCCAAATAAAACCAAATTTAGAATCAAAAGCTTTTGGCATTATTTTCTTCTAACATTTTGGAGTTTCATGTTATCTCCTCCCATACTTTTTGAACAAAGTATTTGTCAGGGATTTTTGAAATTAATTTCAAATGCTAGTTTGAAGTGAATTCAAATTCAACAGAAAATATTCAAATGCATCTGAAATTTTCAAATTCGACCTCAATTCAATCAAGATGCAATAGATGCTTAGCCATAATTGTAAAACATTCAATTGAAAATTTGGGATGTTACAATTAAGCACCATGTTTAACTAGAGATTACAGCGAGGAGAAGAGGTGTTACATCGCTGCATAGAGGTGGGAGAGTTGGTGATGACAGCGGCAAAGTTGTTGGCGTAGATCATCGTCACGATGATTGCCCCAACGGCGTTCCGGCACCACCGGGAGAGAGTGGGAGAGAGCCTCCCTTCTTCTTCTTTCTTGGCCTCCCCCTAGATGGGAGGAGCGTTTCCCCTTGGTCCATGGTCTACATTTTCTCCAATTCAAATATTTGAATGTAAATTTATATCGAAACATGGTTTATATCAGTCTTTGATGCATAAACGCGACCTCCCCCTTTCCCGGACTCCTTTTCTCTCTCTCGCCGACAATCTTCAATTCTATCGCACGCATCCAAACAAAAACCTTGTCGGTCCCTGTCCCTCTCTCTCTCTTCTGTGTGTGGGGGGTCTTTCTAGTTCGCATGCACACTCCATGTATAGGTCTCTCTGGCACACAATGTAAGATTCTCTAGTTGAAGCTAATTATCCAGGGTGAACTCATCGTATGCACACAAATTCCCTAGCTCGCAGCTCGTAACTCTCTCACGCACCACTCTGCCGTCTCAGAGCTCTTCCCTCTCTCGCTCAAACTCTCCATCTCCCTGGGTCACACATACACATGCATATCTCACTCGCACTCGATAGACCCATCTAAAACTCTCTCTCTCCCTCGTCTCTCTCCATCTCACACGCACACACACAATCTCATGCCTAGCTAAGTATGATTGTCTCTCACTCAATTGTAGGCCCACGCAGTCCCCCTATGTATATGACTAATTCTCAGTCTCCATCACTAACATATGCATTGTCTCTTTCCCTCACTTGGTCTATCTCGATTTCTCTCGGGGCATCTTTCGATCGCACATACACCTCGTCCCTCGATCTCCCAACCATATAGTCCCCTCACGATCTCGAGGGGATCTCTCTATCACAAACACACCCTCTCTCCCTCCCCATGCGTCCATTTTCTCCATGCATCCCTCTCGACCTCTGTCCCTTGTTGGCCAGACCTGTATTGGACATGTGCTATAGGGGTGTCTCTCTCCGTTGCAAACAATCATGCACTAGCTATCTTCGTGTATCTCCTCACCTCACTTTTCTATCTCAGAGATGCATATGTGATATGTTTGCATAAGAAACGAACACACTCTCTCTCTATTTTATCATTTGTTGTCCCTTTCTCTTTCACGCACACTCTCTTTTTGCACACTCACTCATTCTCCTTCACACGCACTTGATCTCTCTCGACTTAGGTACTCCCTTTGGTCCATAGCATATAGATTTATTGAAAAGTCAAACTTCAAAAAGTTTGACCAGGTATGTGGAGAAAAACATTTACATCTAGAACGGCGAACATATATCATTAGATTCATCATGAGATGTAGTTTTGTATGATGTATCTTTGGTATTGTAGAAATAAATAATATTTGCGTAAACCTGGTCAAAGTTTCCAATGTTTGACTTCTAAAAAAATTATATGCACTGCATTATCGAATGGATGGAGTATCTCTTTCCCCCTCTCAGCTATCTGACGCACCACTCAGCCGTATCGGGGCTCCTCTATTTCTCTCAAAGTTTATATCTCCTTGGTTAACACATACACATATCTCGCTTGAGCTACCTAGACCCATCTAAGACTCTCCTCCCCTTGTTCTTTCTCTATGTGACACGCACCCCCCTAAGTACCATAATTCCTCACTCCATCATAGGCACATGCACTACCCCCTAAGTATATATGACTATCTCTCACTATCCATCAGGAACACACGTATTGCCTCCTTCCATCAATATGTCTATCTCGATAACTCTCGGGGTATCTTCTATCGTGCACACACCTTGTCACTCGATCTCCCACCCATGTAGTCCCATCACGATCTCCAGGGGATCTCTTTGTCACAAACACACACACACTCTCTCCTCCCCATGCATGCATTTTCTCCATACGTCTCTCTCAACCTCTCTCCCTTGTTTGCCTGACCTCTCTTGGCCACGTGCTAGGGATCTTTCTCTCTCGGTTGCAAACAACCACACACTATCTCCTCACCTTGCTTCTGCTGTCGAAGATGCATGTGTGATATATTTGCATAAGACACACACGTTTTTCTCTACTTTATCGTGTATTGTCCATGTCTCTTTCACACATGCACACACACTTTTTTCACTCACTCTTTCTATTTCACACACACACACTCTCTCTCTAGTTAGGTACTCTCTCACGTCTATAAACATATGGATGTTTTTAAAAGTAAAACCTCAGAAAAGTTTGACTAGGTATATGTGGAGAAAAACATTTACATCTGGAACGATCATTAGATTCATCACAACATGTACTTACTTCATACTATCATTTATCTTTGGTATTGTAGATATAAGTAATTTGTTTATAAACTTGGTCAAAGTTTCAAAAGTTTGACTTTAAAAAAATATAGGCACTACATTATCGAATGGAGGGAGTAGCTCTTTCTCTCACTCTCTACTATCTCTCACGGGCCTCCCCTCTCACTCGATCCATCTTTACCGAGGTATTATACGGTCACTGTGTCAGCGTATAGCTTCGTATATTTTTTAGTTCACTAGTCAACCAGTCCACATGCTGCCTCGTCAGCTCATGTTCTCTATCTTCGTGTGCTGGCCCATGTGGCAGTAGGTGAAAATAAGTAAACTACAGGACGATCTCACATGCGGTGAAGTAAAGAAAGTTGAAACCACTCGTGGTAGCACCTCGCACGCTAGTAAATTGAGGGCACACTTCTTCTGCGTGAAGGACGCACTCGCGCACACTACACCACTTCGCGACAGCATGCACGCAAGGGCGCACACCCAGCACACAATACACACCATCACACGTGTGCACCGGCATCACCGCCGCCTAAGATGGACGGAGAGCCAGCCAACAAGCAGAGGCGGCTCGAGCCAAAACCGCATATGACGAGCTTGGACTTCATCAGCAGCCTCACCGACGACATGCTACTCATCATCATCAGCCTCCTTCCCAACAAATCTGCCGTGCGGACCACCCTACTCTCCCGGCGGTGGTGCCCCCTCCAGCGTTGCGTCACCCTCAACCTCACCGTCGAGAGCTGCCTCTGCAATGGGGATTGCAAACGCATGGTCGCAGTCTCCAAGATCCTTTGATCGCACCCTGGGCCAGCCAGACGCCTTGACATCCGCATGTTCAGTACCAACTGCAAGGTGGAAGCCAAGTTCGATGAGTGGTTCTTATCCCTCGCCCTAGATCAACTTGAGGAGCTGAGGTTTGAAGCTGGACGATGTTGCTCTCTGCCACCGTCTGCGCTCCGCCTCACGCCAACGCTGCGCCGCGCCAGCTTCAGCTCCTGCTATTTTCCCCAGATTAATGTCGCACCCGCCCTTCTTATCCCTCGCTCAAGCATCTCGACCTCTTCGAAGTTGGCATCTCGAAGAAGGCTATGCAGCACTTGCTCCGCAGTTGTACTGCGCTCGAGTACCTTCATCTTTGGCAGATCCACGGGTTCATTAGCCTCCACATCGCCTCGATGAATCTCCAATGGATTTATGTGTCTTGTTGGCCCTGCAACAAGACATCAATTGGGAAGAGACCACTCGAGCTTTTTCCACGTTATGGTCATTGAAAATGCACCTTTCCTTGAGATATTTCTTGTATCTGATATAGAAGGTCCAACAAAAATCAGCATCATTGACGCGCCGAAATTGACAGCCTTGGTGTACTCGTCTACCAAATTCTCCAAAATCTTTATTGGATCCATAATCGTTCAGGTACAACACTCATCTTCTTCTACGTCTTCTTGAAATTCACATTTTTTAATTTCTTGTTGATTTAGTTACGACTATCATCCATAAAATGATTCCCCACAAGCTTGACCCAGTCTGTGTGCACAGTGAAGATCTTGGCAATAAAATCTATCGGCCCCAATCTAGATCAAGTTCTTGGATTCCTTACATGCTTTCCGTGCACGGAGAAGCTACTCATAGAGGTGAAATTTCTTTCCTATTAGTAAACAGTAATCACAACGTAGCTCAATATTTTTGTAATTTTCCTAAATTATGATGACAACTGTAGTGTTCAAAACTGCGTCTACGCACTGCACCGAAAGAAATGTTTTTAGTATTTTTTCTCATGTGATCACCTGCATCATTTTTTTGTTGTACTAGGTGCCTAGGCTAATCATAGTGGCAAGTAACTTAGACTAGTAACTCTATGGTTAGGCTAAGAGTAGGTACTACCTCCGTCCTAGTTTACTCTTCATATTTTGTAGTATCAAAATTTGACCATAGATATAACTGACAAAATGTTAAGTCATGTCACTAAAAATTGTATAATTGGATTTGTATTTGAACATAATTTCAGATGGTATAATTTTTGGTGACATGGATTGGCATTTTCTTAGGTAAATCTATGGTCAAAATTTTACACTAAATACGAGGTAGTACAAAAGTGGGCTATAACGGCCCTCCACTATGTAGGCCAAAACACATGCCAAATTCACTTATGATGCATTTGGCATCGATACCCTCCATTGCTCACCTGGTGCCCCAATCTGGATCACCTACTTTGCTCTTGTGCCAAATTAACTCACGCAATGAAGAAACACTTGCGTGGGAGAGGGGGAGGGCTGAGGCAATAAAAAACACTTGTTTGGGAGAGGGGGAGGCTGGTGTAGTTGGTTTGATTTATTTGTTTATACATGTGGGTCTGTGTGCACAACGGTGCCAACTCTCTCACATTGCTAGAGCGGTGCCAAAATCTTTTGATTTGACATTGATGCGTATTATGTGGCATACTTGTGAGAAATATGGCATCGGCCACATAGTGGAAGGCAACAAATGCCCAAGCTCTTCATGTGCTCCTAGGTAAATGAGAGGAGAGAGAGAGAGAAAATATCACTAGCCTTAGAACCAAGCCTATAGCCAACCCTATCGTATGAGCGAATGATATTGGTACCTCTTGATGACACGACAGTCTTATACAACCAGATGCTCTATACGTTCTCTTCTTTTGCAGATAAAAAAAGACCCGAAAGTGAAAAATGTGTTGCACTATAACTATCTCATTGAATGCCTTGATCTTCATCTTACAGAAGTTGATTTGATCGACCATCGAGGCAGCACATCTGTGATTAAATTGGCCAGATTCTTTGTTTTGGAGGCAAGTGTGCTCAAAGTAATGAGGTTTGGCGTTCTCTGGCGCAACAATGAATGGCGTGCTGATCACCGCAAGCGTGTAAGCCTAAATGACAAAGGCTTCGTAGAAACTGAATTGGTTTTTGAAACATCAAGTCGCCAGAGCCTCAAAATTTTATTTGCCCATTAGGGACTTGTTAGGGCGGTGGATTTTTGTTTGTACGATAACGTTGCATCCAACTAAAGTAACGAAAGTTCTGACGTAAACTTCCTAATAATTCCCTCTTTGTAGGTGCAACAT
The DNA here is from genome assembly GCF_018294505.1 of Triticum aestivum. Classification (NCBI taxonomy): domain Eukaryota; kingdom Viridiplantae; phylum Streptophyta; class Magnoliopsida; order Poales; family Poaceae; genus Triticum; species Triticum aestivum. Next base: position 303,710,622 of record NC_057796.1, read on the forward strand.
TACTCCTAGCATTAGTAATATCAGTTTGAAACTTGTAATATTACGACTATCCAGTAGGAGGTACTTTGTTACGATAAATGTTCGCGTGCATAGGTGCGGCAACGATATACCCATTACTCGAGTACAATATCTATTATTAGTAGCAAGATGCCCATGTGTTCCACGGAACATCAAGATGCATTTATACGAGCTGTTTATCTTGTGGGAGACGAAGATGAACGAGCGAAGGCCTTATCTGCAAATGTGGAGAGGGGTGCGGGTATCTTTTAGGAAAATTGCCATAGTTTGCTTTCTATCCGTCAAATATAGATCGAACGGTCTATATTGCAAGATGGCAGGCACACCATCATCACCTACTTGGTTTTTTTTATAAGAAAGAGTAGAGATACTCGTGGTAACGCACAGGAAATTATGTCGAACACGGCTAGTTGTAGGCAGGCTAGCTCTGCAGCCATGATGATAGTGACTGCACACGGTGAGGTTAACTTTGGTATGCCGACCACGGCACCTACACTCAGGTGTCATCTCTGGTGCAGGGTCTTGCCACTTCACTATGAGGAGCAGCACGTAATAATTTGACCAACGGGTAGTACAGTACTACTCCATTGGTAGTACTACTAGTACTAGCACCACCGTATGGATTTAGTAGTACTACCACCTCCGTCTGGATTTATTATTTGACTAACACTATCTAGTAATGCATGTCACCAAATAATCTCAAAACTTTTAGGCTCGGTGCATTAACTACCCACCTCATTCCCTATTTTTTGCCACGAAAAAAGAAATCAGCCAATAGGAGACGTGGGGTGCGTATGCATTCAATGACTTGAGACTACTTAGCACAATATGTAGTGCTCAATTCTCTGCATGCAATGTCATTAATTACAAAATACTACCTCCATCCTGGTTTACTGGTCCCCTTAGTATTTTGTGCCAAATTTTGACCATAGATTTAACTAAAATAATAATGCATGTCAGCCAAATTTTATCATTGGATTCGTATTTGAACATAGTTTCCAATGATATCATTTTTTACATGTATTAACATTTTATTAGTTAAATCAGAGGTCAAAACTTGGCGCAGAATGCAAAGGGGACCAATAAACCTGGAAGGAGGTAGTAAACATCAAAGTTCTCTCGTTTATCCCCAACTTGGTCTCGGTGAGATGACTATACTGCACCGGTACGGAGCGTGGGTCGAGGAGTAGATGGCCAACACACACGTGAATGCAACACAGTGTGCACTTCTCATATAAAGGCTCCCCGCCAGTCCAATCTGCGAAATCCTACGCACCTACGCACCCTAACCAAGGGCAAGAGTGATCACTCCAATCACAAGATCAGTTGACTAGAAGCTAGACCCATGGAGGCGATGGGTGCGAGCATCAGCCGGCTGTGCCAGTTGGTCCATGACGCCGGCTTGCGGCCTGGCACCAAGGAACATCTTGATGGTAGCTAGAACTACGTCGGTATTTCCCCGGAGAGGGAGGGATGATGTAGCACAACGGCGGTAGAGTATTTCCTTCAGTTATGAAACCAAGTATCGAACCAGTAGGGGAACCAAGCAACACAACATAAACAGCACCTGCACACAAATAACAACACCTCGCAACCCGACGTGTTAAAGGGGTTGTCAATCCCTTTCGGGTAACGGCGCCAGAAATTGGCAAGCGGACGTGAGGTAAATTGTAGTAGATTGAAATAATAGATCGCAAATAAATAAAGTGCAGCAAGGTATTTTTTGTATTTTTTGGTTTAATAGATCTGAATAAAAATGCAAAGGAAAAGTAGACCGCAAGGCAAACATATGAGAAAGAAGACCCGGGGGCCGTAGGTTTCACTAGTGGCTTCTCTCGAGAAAAATAGCAAACGGTGGGTAAACAAATTATTGTTGGGCAATTGATAGAACTTCAAATAATTATGACGATATCCAGGCAATGATCATTACATAGGCATCACGTCCAAGATTAGTAGACCGAATCCTGCCTGCATCTAGTACTATTACTCCACACATCGACCGCTATCCAGCATGCATCTAGTGTATGAAAAAGGGAGTAATGCAATAAGAACGATGACATGATGTAGACAAGATCCGTTTATCTATATGGCGGTAGATATAGATCTCGTCTTTTTATCCTTAGTAGCAACGATATGTACGTGTCGTTTCCCCTTCTGTCACTAGGACCGAGCACCGTAAGATCGAACCCACTACCGGGCACCTCTTCCCATTGCAAGATAAATAAATCAAGTTGGCCAATCAAAACCCAAATATCGAAGAAGAAATACGAGGCTATAAGAGATCATGCATATAAGAGACCAAAGAAACTCAAATAACTTTCATGGATATAAAAAGATATGACTGATCATAAACTCAAAGTTCATCAGATCCCAACAAACACACCGCAAAAGAGTTACATCATATGTGTTGGAAATATGCCCTAGAGGCAATAATAAAATGGTTATTATTATTTCCTTGTTCATGGTAATTGTCTATTGTTCATGCTATAATTGTGTTATCCGGAAATCGTAATACATGTGTGAATACATAGACCACAACATGTCCCTAGTGAGCCTCTAGTTGACTAGCTCGTTGATCAATAGATGGTTCGGTTTCCTGACCATGGACATTAGATATCGTTGATAACGGGATCACATCATTAGGAGAATGATGTGAGGGACAAAGACCCAATCCTAAGCATAGCACAAAATCGTGTAGTTCGTCTGCTAAAGCTTTTCTAATGTCAAGTATCATTTCCTTAGACCATGAGATCGTGCAACTCCCGGATACCGTAGGAATGCTTTGGGTGTGCCAAACATCACAACGTAACTGGGTGGCTATAAAGGCACACTACGGGTATCTCCGAAAGTGTCTGTTGGGTTGGCACGAATCGATACTGGGATTTGTCACTCCGTGTGACGGAGAGGTATCTCTGGGCCCACTCGGTAAGACATCATCATAATGAGCTCAATGTGACCAAGGAGTTGATCACCGGATGATGTGTTACGAATGAGTAAAGAGACTTGCCGGTAACTAGATTGAACAGGGTATAGGGATACCGACAATCGAATCTCGGGCAAGTATCATACCGGTAGACAAAGGGAATTGTGTACGGGATTGTTTGAATCCCCGACATCATGGTTCATCCAATGAGATCATCGTGGAACATGTGGGAACCAACATGGGTGTCCAGATCCCGTTGTTGGTTATTGGCCGGAGAGATGTCTCGGTCATGTCTGCATGATTCCCGAACCCTTAGGGTCTACACACTTAAGGTTCGGTGACGCTAGACTTGTTATGGGAATTAGTATGCGGTTACCGAATGTTGTTCGGAGTCCCGGATGAGATCCCGGACGTCACGAGGAGTTCCGGAATGGTCCGGAGGTGAAGATTTATATATGGGAAGTCATCACACGGTCACCGTAAGTATTCGGGGGTTTGCCGGTATTATACCGGGACCACCGAAGGGGTTCCGGGGGTCCACCGGGAGGGCCCACCTGCCCTTGAGGGCCCTATGGGCTGTATGTGGAAGGGAACCAACCCCTAAGTGGGTTGGGCGCCATCCCCCCTAGGGCCCATGCGCCTAGGGTTGGGGGGAAACCCTAAGGGGGGCGCCCCCCTTGGCTTGGGGGGCAAGCCCCCTCCCCTTGGCCGCCGCCCATCCTCTAGATCTCATCTAGAGGGGCCGGCCCCTTCCCCTTCACCCTATAAATAGAGGGGAGGAGGGAGGGCAGGAGCACCTCATCCAAGGCGCAGCCCTCGCCCTCTCCAACACCCCCTCCTCCTCCGTTGAGCTTGGCGAAGCACTGTCGGAGAACTGCAAGCTCCACCAGCACGCCGTCGTGCTGCCGGAGTTCTTCCCCAACTTCTCCTTCCCCCTTGCTGGATCAAGAAGGAGGAGACGTCCCCATGCTGCACGTGTGTTGAACGCGGAGGCACCATTGTTCAGCGCTTAGATCGGAATCAACCGCGATCTAAATCGCTGCGAGTATGACTCCTTCATCCGCGTTCTTGTAACGCTTCCGCGTCGCGATCCTTAAGGGTATGAAGATGCACTCCGCTCTCTCTTGTTGCTAGTCTCTCCATAGATTGATCTTGGTGATGCGTAGAAAAAACTTTAATTTCTGCAACGATCCCCAACAGTGGCATCATGAGCTAGGTCTATGCGTAGTTTCTATGCACGAGTAGAACACAAGTTGTTGTGGGCGTCGATTTTGTCAATTTACTTGCCGTTACTAGTCCTACCTTGATTCGGCGACATCATGGGATGAAGCGGCCCGGACCGGCCTTACACGTACGCTTACATGAGACAGGTTCCACTGACTGACATGCACTAGTTGCATAAGGTGGCTAGCGGGTGTCTGTCTCTCCCACTTTAGTCGGATCGGATTCGATGAAAAGGGTCCTTATGAAGGGTAAATAGAAATTGGCATATCACGTTGTGGTTTTGGCGTAGGTAAGAAACGTTCTTGCTAGAAACCTATAGCAGCCACGTAAAAACTTGCAACAACAATTAGAGGACGTCTAACTTGTTCTTGCAGCATATGCCGCGTGATGTGATATGGCCAAAAGGATGTGATTAATGATATATGTGATGTATGAGATTGATCATGTTCTTGTAATAGGAATCATGACTTGCATGTCGATGAGTATGACAACCGGCATGAGCCATAGGAGTTGTCTTAATTTATTGTATGACCTGCGTGTCACTGAAAACGCCATGTAATTATTTTACTTTATTGCTAACCGTTAGCCATAGTAGTAGAAGTAACAGTTGGCGAGACAACTTCATGAAGACACGATGATGCAGATCATGATGATGGAGATCATGGTGTCATGCCGGTGACGATGATGATCATGGCGCCCCGAAGATGGAGATCGAAAGGAGCAAAATGATATTGGCCATATCATGTCACTATTTGATTGCATGTGATGTTTATCATGTTTTTACATCTTATTTGCTTAGAACGACGGTAGCTTAAATAAGATGATCCCTCGCTAAAATTTCAAGAAAGTGTTCCCCCTAACTGTGCACCGTTGCTAAGGTTCGTTGTTTCGAAGCACCACGTGATGATCGGGTGTGATAGATTCTAACGTTCGAATACAACGGGTGTAAGCCAGAATTACACATGCAAAACACTTATGTTTCTTGACGAGCCTAGCATGTACAGACATGGCCTCAGAACACGAGAGACCGAAAGGTCGAACATGAGTCGTATAGTAGATACGATCAACATGAAGATGTTCACAGATGATGACTAGTCCGCCTCATGCGATGATCGGACACGGCCTAGTTGACTCGGATCAGGTATCACTTAGATGACTAGAGGGATGTCTATCTGAGTGGGAGTTCATTAAATAGTTTGATTAGATGAACTTAATTATCATGAACATAGTCTAAAAATCTTTGCAATATGTCTTGTAGATCAAATGGCCCACGCTAATGTTGCCCTCAACTTCAACGCGTTCCTAGAGAAAACCAAGCTGAAAGACGATGGTAGCAACTATACGGACTGGGTCCGTAACTTGAGGATCATGCTCATAGCTGCCAAGAAAGCATATGTCCTTGATGCACCGCTAGGTGAAGCACCTGTTTTCCCAGCAACTCAAGACGTTATGAACGCCTGGCAGTCGCGTAGTGATGATTACTCCCTGGTTCAGTGCGGCATGCTTTACAGCTTAGAATCGGGGCTCCAAAAGCGTTTTGAGCAGCACGGAGCATATGAGATGTTCCAAGAGCTGAAAATGGTTTTCCAAGCTCATGCCCGAGTCGAGAGATATGAAGTCTCCGACAAGTTCTACAGTTGTAAGATGGAGGAGAATAGTTCTGTCAGCGAGCACATACTCAAAATGTCTGGGTTGCACAACCGCTTGTCTCAGCTGGGAGTTAATCTCCCGGATGACGCGGTCATTGACAGAATCCTTCAGTCGCTTCCACCTAGCTACAAGAGCTTTGTGATGAATTTCAATATGCAGGGGATGGAGAAAACCATTCCTGAGGTATATTCAATGCTGAAATCAGCGGAGGTGGAGATCAAAAAGGAACATCAAGTGTTGATGGTCAATAAAACCACTAGTTTCAAGAAAGGCAAGGGTAAGAAGAACTTCAAGAAGGACGGCAAGGGAGTTGCCGCGCCCGGTAAGCCAGTTGCCGGGAAGAAGCCAAAGCATGGACCCAAACCTGAGACTGAGTGCTTTTATTGCAAGGGAAACGGTCACTGGAAGCGGAACTGCCCCAAGTACTTAGCGGATAAGAAGGCCGGCAATACCAAAGGTATATATGATATACATGTTATTGATGTGTACCTTACCAGCACTCGTAGTAGCTCCTGGGTATTTGATACCGGTGCGGTTGCTCATATTTGTAACTCAAAACAGGAGCTGCGGAATAAGCGGAGACTGGCGAAGGACGAGGTGACGATGCGCGTCGGGAATGGTTCCAAGGTCGATGTGATCGCCGTCGGCACGCTACCTCTACATTTACCTACGGGATTAGTTTTAAACCTCAATAATTGTTATTTAGTGCCAGCTTTGAGCATGAACATTGTATCTGGATCTCGCTTAATGCGAGATGGCTACTCATTTAAATCTGAGAATAATGGTTGTTCTATTTATATGAGAGATATGTTTTATGGTCATGCCCCGCTGGTCAATGGTTTATTCTTATTGAATCTCGAACGTGATGTTACACATATTCATAGTGTGAATGCCAAAAGATGTAAGGTTGATAATGATAGTCCCACATACTTGTGGCACTGCCGCCTTGGTCACATTGGTGTCAAACGCATGAAGAAACTCCATGCAGATGGACTTTTGGAGTCTCTTGATTATGAATCATTTGACACGTGCGAACCATGCCTCATGGGCAAAATGACCAAGACTCCGTTCTCCGGAACAATGGAGCGAGCAACCAACTTATTGGAAATCATACATACTGATGTGTGCGGTCCAATGAGCGTTGAGGCTCGCGGTGGTTATCGTTATGTTCTCACCCTCACTGATGACTTAAGTAGATATGGGTATGTCTACTTAATGAAACACAAGTCTGAGACCTCTGAAAAGTTCAAGGAATTTCAGAGTGAGGTAGAGAATCAACATGACAGGAAAATAAAGTTCTTACGATCAGATCATGGGGGAGAATATTTGAGTCACGAATTTGGCACGCACTTAAGGAAATGTGGAATTGTTTCACAACTCACGCCGCCTGGAACACCTCAGCATAATGGTGTGTCCGAACGTCGTAATCGCACTCTATTGGATATGGTGCGATCTATGATGTCTCTTACCGATCTACCGCTATCATTTTGGGGTTATGCTTTAGAGACTGCAGCATTCACTTTAAATAGGGCTCCGTCGAAATCCGTTGAGACGACACCGTATGAATTATGGTTTGGGAAGAAACCTAAGCTGTCGTTTCTGAAAGTTTGGGGATGTGATGCTTATGCCAAGAAACTTCAACCTGAAAAGCTCGAACCCAAGTCGAAAAAATGCGTCTTCATAGGATACCCTAAGGAAACTATTGGGTATACCTTCTACCTCAGATCCGAAGGCAAGATCTTTGTTGCCAAGAATGGATCCTTTCTAGAGAAAGAGTTTCTCTCGAAAGAAGTAAGTGGGAGGAAAGTAGAACTTGATGAAGTACTGCCTCTTGAACCGGAAAGTAGCGCAGCTCAAGAAAATGTTTCTGTGGTTCCTACACCGACTAGAGAGGAAGTTAATGATGATGATCAAGGAACTTCAGATCAAGTTACTACTGAACTTCGTAGGTCCACAAGGACACGTTCCACACCAGAATGGTATGGCAACCCTGTCCTAGAAATAATGTTGTTAGACAACGGTGAACCTTCGAACTATGAAGAAGCGATGGCGGGCCCAGATTCCAACAAATGGCTTGAAGCCATGAAATCTGAGATAGGATCCGTGTATGAAAACAAATTATGGACTTTGACAGACTTGCGCGATGATCGGCAAGCCATAAAGAATAAATGGATCTTTAAGAAGAACACAGACGCGGATGGTAATGTGACCATCTATAAGGCTCGGCTTGTCGCTAAGGGTTATCAACAAGTTCAAGGGGTTGGTACGATGAGACCTTCTCACCCATAGCTAAGCTGAAGTCCGTCCGAATCATGTTAGCAATTGCCGCATTCTATGATTATGAGATATGGCAAATGGACGTCAAAACGGCATTCCTTAATGGTTTCCTTATGGAAGAATTCTATATGATGCAGTCGGAAGGTTTTGTCGATCCTAAGAATGCTGACAAGGTATGCAAGCTCCAACGCTCAATCTATGGGCTGGTGCAAGCATCTCGGAGTTGGAACATTCGCTTTGATGAGATGATCAAAGCTTTTGGGTTTACGCAGACTTATGGAGAAGCCTGTGTTTACAAGAAAGTGAGTGGGAGCTCTGTAGCATTTCTCATATTATATATGGATGACATACTATTGATGGGAAATGATATAGAACTCTTGGAAAGCATAAAGGCCTACTTGAATAAGTGTTTTTCAATGAAGGACCTTGGAGAAGCTGCTTACATATTAGGCATCAAGATCTATAGAGATAGATCGAGACGCCTCATTGGTCTTTCACAAAGCACATACCTTGACAAGATATTGAAGAAGTTCAATATGGATCAGTCCAAGAAGGGGTTCTTGCCTGTATTGCAAGGTGTGAGATTGAGCACGGCTCAATGCCCGACCACGGCAGAAGATAGAGAAAAGATGAGTGTCATCCCCTATGCCTCGGCCATAGGGTCTATTATGTATGCCATGCTGTGTACCAGACCTGATGTGAACCTTGCCGTAAGTTTGGTAGGAAGGTACCAAAGTAATCCCGGCATGGAACACTGGACAGCGGTCAAGAATATCCTGAAGTACCTGAAAAGGACTAAGGATATGTTTCTCGTTTATGGAGGTGACGAAGAGCTCGTCGTAAAGGGTTACGTCGATGCTAGCTTCGACACAGATCTGGATGACTCCAAGTCACAAACCGGATACGTGTATATTTTGAATGGTGGGGCAGTCAGCTGGTGCAGTTGCAAGCAAAGCGTCGTGGCGGGATCTACATGTGAAGCGGAGTACATGGCAGCCTCGGAGGCAGCACATGAAGCAATCTGGATGAAGGAGTTCATTACCGACCTAGGAGTTATTCCCAATGCGTCGGGCCCGATGACTCTCTTCTGTGACAACACTGGAGCTATTGCCCTGGCCAAGGAGCCCAGGTTTCACAAGAAGACCAGGCATATCAAGCGTCGCTTCAACTCCATTCGTGAAAATGTTCAAGATGGAGACATAGATATTTGTAAAGTGCATACGGACCTGAATGTCGCAGATCCGTTGACTAAACCTCTTCCACGAGCAAAACATGATCAACACCAGAACTCTATGGTGTTCGATTCATCACAACATAGCTAGATTATTGACTCTAGTGCAAGTGGGAGACTGTTGGAAATATGCCCTAGAGGCAATAATAAAATGGTTATTATTATATTTCCTTGTTCATGGTAATTGTCTATTGTTCATGCTATAATTGTGTTATCCGGAATTCGTAATACATGTGTGAATACATAGACCACAACATGTCCCTAGTGAGCCTCTAGTTGACTAGCTCGTTGATCAATAGATGGTTACGGTTTCCTGACCATGGACATTGGATGTCGTTGATAACGGGATCACATCATTAGGAGAATGATGTGATGGACAAAGACCCAATCCTAAGCACAGCGCAAGATCGTGTAGTTCGTCTGCTAAAGCTTATCCAATGTCAAGTATCATTTCCTTAGACCATGAGATTGTGCAACTTCTGGATACCATAGGAATGCTTTGGGTGTGCCAAATTTCACAACGTAACTGGGTGCCTATAAAGGCACACTACGGGTATCTCCGAAAGTGTCTGTTGGGTTGGCACGAATCGAGACTGGGATTTGTCACTCCGTGTGACGGAGAGGTATCTCTGGGCCCACTCGGTAAGACATCATCATAATGAGCTCAATGTGACCAAGGAGTTGATCACGGGATGATGTGTTACGAACAAGTAAAGAGACTTGCCGGTAACGAGATTGAACAAGGTATAGGGATACCGACGATCGAATCTCGGGCAAGTATCATACCGGTAGACAAAGGGAATTGTGTACGGGATTGTTTGAATCCTCGACATCGTGGTTCATCCGATGAGATCATCATGGAACATGTGGGAACCAACATGGGTGTCTAGATCCCGCTGTTGGTTATTGGCCGGAGAGATGTCTCGGTCATGTCTGCATGATTCCCGAACCCGTAGGGTCTACACACTTAAGGTTCGGTGACGCTAGAGTTGTTATGGGAATTAGTATGCGGTTACCGAATGTTGTTCGGAGTCCCGGATGAGATCTCGGACGTCACGAGGAGTTACGGAATAGTCCGGAGGTGAAGATTTATATATGGGAAGTCATTATACGGTCACCGGAAGTATTCGGGGGTTTGTCGGTATTGTACCGGGACCACCGAAGGGGTTCCGGGGGTCCACCGGGAGGGTCCACCTGCCCCGTAGGGCCCTATGGGATGTATGTGGAAGGGAACCAGCCCCTAAGTGGGCTGGCCACCATCCCCCTTAGGGCCCATGCGCCTAGGGTTGAGGGGAAACCCTAAGGGGGGCGCCCCCCTTGGCTTGGGGGCAAGCCCCCTCCCCTTGGCCGCAGCCCCCCTCTAGATCTCATCTAGAGGGGCCGGCCCCCTTCCCCCTGAAGGAAATATGCCCTAGAGGCAATAATAAAGTTATTATTTATTTCCTTATATCATGATAAATGTTTATTATTCATGCTAGAATTGTATTAACCAGAAACATAATACATGTGTGAATACATAGACAAACAGAGTGTCACTAGTATGCCTCTACTTGACTAGCTCGTTAATCAAAGATGGTTATGTTTCCTAGCCATAGACAAAGAGTTGTCATTTGATTAACGGGTTCACATCATTAGGAGAATGATGTGATTGACTTGACCCGTTCCGTTAGCTTAGCACTTGATCGTTTAGTATGTTGCTATTGCTTTCTTCATGACTTATACATGTTCCTATGACTATGAGATTATGCAACTCCCGTTTACCGGAGGAACACTTTGTGTGCTACCAAACGTCACAACGTAACTGGGTGATTATAAAGGTGCTCTACAGGTCTCTCCGAAGGTACTTGTTGGGTTGGCGTATTTCGAGATTAGGATTTGTCACTCCAATTGTCGGAGAGGAATCTCTGGGCCCACTCGGTAATGCACATCACTTAAGCCTTGCAAGCATTGCAACTAATGAGTTAGTTGCGGGATGATGTATTACGGAATGAGTAAAGAGACTTGCCAGTAACGAGATTGAACTAGGTATTGAGATACCGACGATCGAATCTCGGGCAAGTAACATACCGATGACAAAGGGAACAACGTATGTTGTTATGCGGTTTGACCGATAAAGATCTTTGTAGAATATGTGGGAGCCAATATGAGCATCCAGGTTTCGCTATTGGTTATTGACCGGAGACGTGTCTCGGTCATGTCTACATAGTTCTCGAACCCGTAGGGTCTGCACGCTTAAAGTTCGATGATGGTTATATTATGAGTTTATGTGTTTTGATGTACCGAAGGTTGTTCGGAGTCCCGGATGTGATCACGGACATGACGAGGAGTCTCGAAATGGTCGATACGTAAAAATCGATATATTGGACGACTATGTTTGGACACCGGAAAGGTTCCGGAAGATTTTGGATCTTTATCAGAGTACCGGGGGTTACCGGAACCCCCCCGGGAACTAAGGGGCCTTGTTGGGCCCTAGTGGAGAGAGAGAGGGGCCGGCCAGGGCAAGAGGCGCGCCCCCTCCCCTTGAGTCCGAATAGGACAAGGAAGGGGGCGGCGCCCCCCTTGCCTTTCCCTTCTCCCACTCCTTCCTTCCCCCTCCTTCTTGGACTAGGAAAGGGTGGGGCAAACCTACTTGGAGTAGGTTACCCCCTCCTAGAGCGCGCCACCCCCTTGGCCGGCCCTCTCCTCCTCCCCCCTTTATATACGGAGGAGGGGGAACCCCATAGACACAACAATTGATCTCTTGATCTCTTAGCCATGTGCGGTGCCCCCCTCCACCATAATCCACCTCGATAATATCGTAGCGGTGCTTAGGCGAAGCCCTGCATCGGTAGAACATCATCGTCGTCACCACGTCGTCGTGCTGACAGAACTCTCCCTCAAAGCTCGGCTAGATCTAAGTTCGAGGGACGTCATCGAGCTAAACGTGTGCTGAACTCGGAGGTGCCGTACGTTCGGTATTAGATCGGTCGGATCGTGAAGACGTACGACTACATCAACCGCATTGTGCTAACGCTTCCGCTTTCGTTCTACGAGGGTACGTGGACACACCCTCCGCTCTCATTGCTATGCATCACCATGATCTTGCGTGTGCGTAGGAATTTTTTTGAAATTACTACGTTCCCCAACAGTGGCATCCGAGCCAGGTTTTATGCATTGATGTTATATGCACGAGTAGAACACAAGTGAGTTGTGGGCGATACAAGTCATACTGCTTACCAGCATGTCATACTTTGGTTCGGCAGTATTGTTGGACGAAGCGGCCTGGACCGACATTACGCGTATGCTTACGCGAGACTGGTTCTACCGACGTGCTTTGCACACAGGTGGCTGGCGGGTGTCAGTTTCTCCAACTTTAGTTGAACCGAGTGTGGCTACGCCCGGTCCTTGAGAAGGTTAAAACACCACTAACTTGACAAACTATCATTGTGGTTTTGATGCGTAGGTAAGAACGGTTCTTGCTCAGCCCGTAGCAGCCACGGTAAACTTGCAACAACAAAGTAGAGGACGTCTAACTTGTTTTTGCAGGGCATGTTGTGATGTGATATGGTCAAGGCATGATGCTATATTTTATTGTATGAGATGATCATGTTTTGTAACCGAGTTATCGGCAACTGGCAGGAGCCATATGGTTGTCGCTTTATTGTATGCAATGCAATCGCCCTGTAATTGCTTTACTTTATCACTAAGCGGTAGGGATAGTCGTAGAAGCAATAGTTGGCGAGACGACAACGATGCTACGATGGAGATGAAGGTGCCGCGCCAGTGACGATGGTGATCATGTTGGTGCTTCGGAGATGGAGATCACAAGCACAAGATGATGATGGCCATATCATATCACTTATATTGATTGCATGTGATGTTTATCTTTTATGCATCTTATCTTGCTTTGATTGACGGCAGCATTATAAGATGATCTCCAACTAAATTTCAAGATAAAAGTGTTCTCCTTGAGTATGCACCGTTGCCAAAGTTCGTCGTGCCCAGACACCACGTGATGATCGGGTGTGATAAGCTCTACGTCCATCTACAACGAGTGCAAGCCAGTTGTGCACACGCAGAATACTCAGGTTAAACTTGACGAGCCTAGCATATGCAGATATGGCCTCGGAACACTCAGACCGAAAGGTCGAGCGTGAATCATATAGTAGATATGATTAACATAGTGATGTTCACCATTGAAAACTACTCCATTTCACGTGATGATCGGTTATGGTTTAGTTGATTTGGATCACGTGATCACTTAGATGATTAGAGGGATGTCTATCTAAGTGGGAGTTCTTAAGTAATATGATTAATTGAACTAAAATTTATCATGAACTTAGTACATGATAGTATTTTGCATGTCTATGTTTGTTGTAGATAGATGGCTCGTGTTGTTGTCCCGTTGAATTTTAATGCGTTCCTTGAGAAAGCAAAGTTGAAAGATGATGGTAGTAATTACACGGACTGGGTCCGTAACTTGAGGATTATCCTCATTGCTGCACAGAAGAATTATGTCCTGGAAGCACCGCTAGGTGCCAAACCTGCTACATGAGCAACACCAGATGTTATGAACATCTGGCAGAGCAAAGCTGATGACTACTCGATAGTCCAGTGTCCATGCTTTACAGCTTAGAACCGGGACTTCAACGACGTTTTGAACGTCATGGAGCATATGAGATGTTCCAGGAGTTGAAGTTAATATTTCAAGCAAATGCCCGGATTGAGAGATATGAAGTCTCCAATAAGTTCTACAGCTGCAAGATGGAGGAGAATAGTTCTGTCAGTGAGCATATACTTAGAATGTCTGGGTATAACAATCACTTGATTCAACTGGGAGTTAATCTTTCGGATGATAGTGTCATTGACAGAATTCTTCAATCACTGCCACCAAGCTACAAGAGCTTCGTGATGAACTATAACATGCAAGGGATGGATAAGACGATTCCCGAGCTCTTCACAATGCTAAAGGCTGCGGAGGTAGAAATCAAGAAAGAGCATCAAGTGTTGATGGTCAATAAGACCACCAGTTTCAAGAAAAAAGGGCAAAGGGAAGAAGAAGGGTAACTTCAAGAAGAACAGCAAACAAGTTGCTGCTCAGGAGAAGAAACCCAAGTCTGGACCTAAGCCTGAGACTGAGTGCTTCTACTGCAAGCAAACTGGTCACTGGAAGCGAAACTGCCCTAAGTATTTGGTGGATAAGAATGATGGCAAGGTGAAAAGGGTATATGTGATATACATGTTATTGATGTGTACCTTACCAGAGCTCGCAGTAGCACCTGGGTATTTGATACTGGTTCTGTTGCTAATATTTGTAACTCGAAACAGGGACTACGGATTAAGCGGACACTGGCTAAGGACGAGGTGACGATGCATGTGGGAAACGGTTCCAAAGTCGATGTGATCGCCGTCGGCACGCTACCTCTACATCTACCTTCGGGATTAGTATTAGACCTAAATAATTGTTATTTGGTGCCAGCATTGAGCATGAACATTATATCCGGATCTTGTTTGATGCGAGACGGTTATTCATTTAAATCAGAGAATAATGGTTGTTCTATTTATATGAGTAATATCTTTTATGGTCATGCACCCTTGAAGAGTGGTCTATTTTTGATGAATCTCGATAGTAGTGATACACATATTCATAATGTTGAAGCCAAAAGATGCAGAGTTGATAATGATAGTGCAACTTATTTGTGGCACTGCCGTCTGGGTAATATTGGTGTAAAGCGCATGAAGAAACTCCATACTGATGGACTTTTGGAATCACTTGATTATGAATCACTTGGTACTTGCGAACCATGCCTCATGGGCAAGATGACTAAAACGCCGTTCTCCGGAACTATGGAGCGAGCAACTGATTTATTGGAGATCATACATACTGATGTATGTGGTCCAATGAATGTTGAGGCTCGCGGCGGGTATCGTTATTTTCTCACCTTCACAGATGATTTAAGCAGATATGGGTATATCTACTTAATGAAACATAAGTCTGAAACATTTGAAAAGTTCAAAGAATTTCAGAGTGAAGTTGAAAATCATCGTAACAAGAAAATAAAGTTTCTACGATCTGATCGTGGAGGAGAATATTTGAGTTACGAGTTTGGTCTACATTTGAAACAATGCTTAATAGTTTCGCAACTCACGCCACCCGGAACACCACAGCGTAATGGTGTGTTCGAACGTCGTAATCGTACTTTACTAGATATGGTGCGATCTATGATGTCTCTTACTGGTTTACCGCTATCGTTTTGGGGTTATGCTTTAGAGATGGCCGCATTCATGTTAAATAGGGGACCATCAAAATCCGTTGAGACGACGCCTTATGAACTGTGGTTTGGCAAGAAACCAAAGTTGTCGTTTCTTAAAGTTTGGGGCTGCAATGCTTATGTGAAAAAGCTTCTACCTGATAAGCTCGAACCCAAGTCGGAGAAATGTGTCTTCATAGGATACCCAAAGGAAACTGTTGGGTACACCTTCTATCATAGATCCGAAGGCAAGACATTCGTTGCCAAGAATGGATCCTTTCTGAAGGAGTTTCTCTCAAAAGAAGTGAGTGGGTGGAAAGTAGAACTTGATGAGGTAATTATACCTGCTCCCTTATTGGAAAGTAGTTCATCACAGAAACCGGTTCCTGTGACGTCTATACCAATTAATGAGGAAGTTAATGATGATGATCATGAAACTTTAGGTCAAGTTGTTACTAAACCTCGTAGGTCAACCAGAGTAAGATCCGCACCAGAGTGGTACGGTAATCCTGTTCTAGAGGTTATGTTACTGGACCATGACGAACCTACGAACTATGAAGAAGCGATGGTGAGCCCAGATTCCAAAAAATGGCTTGAGGCCATGAAATCTGAGATGGGATCCATGTATGAGAACAAAGTGTGGACTTTGGTTGACTTGCCCGATGATCGGCAGGCCATCGAGAATAAATGGATCTTCAAGAAGAAGACTGACGCTGACGGTAATGTTACTATCTATAAAGCTCGACTTGTTGCAAAAGGTTTTCGACAAGTTCAAGGGGCTGACTACGATGAGACTTTCTCACCCGTAGCGATGCTTAAGTCTGTCCGAATCATGTTAGCAAGTGCCGCATTTTATGATTATGAAATTTGGCAAATGGATGTCAAAACTGCATTCCTGAATGGATTTCTGGAAGAAGAGTTGTATATGATGCAACCGGAAGGTTTTGTCGATCCAAAGGGAGCTAACAAAGTGTGCAAGCTCCAGCGATCCATTTATGGACTGGTGCAAGCCTCTCGGAGTTGGAATAAACGTTTTGATAGTGTGATCAAAGCATATGGTTTTATACAGACTTTTGGAGAAGCCTGTATTTACAAGAAAGTGAGTGGGAGCTCTGTAGCATTTCTGATATTATATGTGGATAACATATTATTGATCGGAAATGATATAGAATTTCTGGATAGCATAAAGGGATATTTGAATAAGAGTTTTTCAATGAAGGACCTCGGTGAAACTGCTTATATATTGGGCATCAAGATCTATAGAGATAGATCAAGACGCTTAATAGGACTTTCACAAAGCACATACCTTGACAAAGTTTTGAAGAAGTTCAAAATGGATCAAGCAAAGAAAGGGTTCTTGCCTCTGTTACAAGGTGTGAAGTTGAGTAAGACTCAATGCCCGACCACTGCAAAAGATAGAGAGAAAATGAAAGATATTCCCTATGCTTCAGCCATAGGCTCTATCATGTATGCAATGTTGTGTACCAGACCTGATGTGTGCCTTGCTATTAGTTTAGCAGGGAGGTACCAAAGTAATCCAGGAGTGGATCACTGGACAACGGTCAAGAACATCCTGAAATACTTGAGAAGGATTAAGGATATGTTTCTCATTTATGGAGGTGACAAAGAGCTCGTCGTAAATGGTTACATCGATGCAAGCTTTGACACTGATCTGGAGGATTCTAAATCGCAAACCGGATACGTGTTTATATTAAATGGTGGAGCTGTCAGTTGGTACAGTTCTAAACAAAGCGTCATAGCGGAATCTACATGTGAAGCGGAGTACATAGCTGCTTCAGAAGCAGCAAATGAAGGAGTCTGGATGAAGGAGTTCATATCCGATCTAGGTGTCATACCTAGTGCATCGGGTCCAATGAAAATCTTTTGTGACAATACTGGTGCAATTGCTTTCGCAAAGGAATCCAGATTTCACAAGAGAACCAAGCACATCAAGAGACGCTTCAACTCCATCCGGGATCAAGTCTAGGTGGGAGACATAGAGATTTGCAAGATACATACGGATCTGAATGTTGCAGACCCGTTGACTAAGCCTCTTCCACGAGAAAAACATGATCAGCACCAAGACTCCATGGATGTTAGAATCATTACTGTGTAATCGAGATTATTGACTCTAGTGCAAGTGGGAGACTGAAGGAAATATGCTCTAGAGGCAACAATAAAGTTATTATTTATTTCCTTATATCATGATAAATGTTTATTATAAATGCTATAATTGTATTAACCGGAAACATAATACATGTGTGAATACATAGACAAACAGAGTGTCACTAGTATGCCTCTACTTGACTAGCTCGTTAATCAAAGGTGGTTATGTTTCCTAGCCATAGACAAAGAGTTGTCATTTGATTAACGAGATCACATCATTAGGAGAATGATATGATTGACTTGACCCATTCTGTTAGCTTAGCACTTGATCGTTTAGTATGTTGCTATTGCTTTCTTCATGACTTATACATGTTCCTATGACTATGAGATTATGCAACTCTCGTTTACCGGAGGAACACTTTGTGTGCTACCAAACTTCACAACGTAACTGGGTGATTATAAAGGTGCTCTACAGGTGTCTCTGAAGGTACTTGTTGGGTTGGCGTATTTCGAGATTAGGATTTGTCACTCCAATTGTCGGAGAGGTATCTCTGGGCCCACTCGGTAATGCACATCACTTAAGCCTTGCAAGCATTGCAACTAATGAGTTAGTTGCAGGATGATGTATTACGGAACGAGTAAAGAGACTTGCCGGTAACGAGATTGAACTAGGTATTGAGATACCGACGATCGAATCTCGGGCAAGTAACATACCGATGACAAAGGGAACATCGTATGTTGTTATGCGGTTTGACAGATAAAGATCTTCGTAGAATATGTGGGAGCCAATATGAGCATCCGGGTTCCACTATTGGTTATTGACCGGAGACGTCTCTCGGTCATGTCTACATAGTTCCCGAACCCGTAGGGTCCGCACGCTTAAAGTTCGATGACGATTATATTATGAGTTTATGTGTTTTGATGTACCGAAGGTTATTCAGAGTCCCGGATGTGATCACGGACATGACGAGGAGTCTCGAAATGGTCGAGACGTAAAAATCGATATATTGGACGACTATGTTTGGACACCGGAAAGGTTCCGGAAGGTTTCGGACATTTATTGAAGTACCGGGGGTTACCGGAACCCCCCCCCCCCCCCCCCGGGGGGGAACTAATGGGCCTTGTTGGGCCCTAGTGGAGAGATAGAGGGGCCGGCCAGGGCAAAAGGCGCGCCCCCTCCCCTTGAGTCTAAATAGGACAAGGAAGGGGGGTGGCGCCCCCTTGCCTTTCCCCTCTCCCACACCTTCCTTCCCCCCCCCCTCTTGGACTAGGAAAGGGAGGGGCAAACCTACTTGGAGTAGGTTTCCCCCTCCTAGAGCGCGCCACCCCCTTGGCCGGCCCTCTCCTCCTCCCCCCCTTTATATACGGAGGAGGGGGGCACCCCATAGACACAACAATTGATCTCTTGATCTCTTAGCCGTGTGCGGTGCCCCCACCATAATCCACCTCGATAATATCATAGCAGTGCTTAGGCGAAGCCCTACGTCGGTAGAACATCATCATCGTCACCACGCCGTCGTGCTGATGGAACTCTCCCTCGAAGCTCGGCTGGATCGGAGTTCGAGGGACGTCATCGAGCTGAACGTGTGCTGAACTCGGAGGTGCCGTACGTTCGGTACTTGATCGGTCGGATCGTGAAGACGTACGACTACATCAACCGCGTTGTGCTAACACTTCCGCTTTCTGTCTACGAGGGTACGTGGACACACTCTTCCCTCTCGTTGCTATATATCACCATGATCTTGCGTGTGCGTACGAATTTTTTTGAATTACTACGTTCCCCAACACCCCCTTCGCCCTATAAATAGAGGGGAGGAGGGAGGGAAGCAGCACCTCATCCAAGGCGCAGCCCTCCCCCTCTCTAACACCCCCTCCTCCTCCGTTGAGCTTGGCTAAGCCCTACCGGAGAATTGCAAGCTCCACCATCACGCCATCGTGCTGCTGGAGTTCTTCCCCAACTTCTCCTTGCCCCTTGTTATATCAAAAAGGAGGAGACGTCCCCGTGCTGCACGTGTGTTGAACGCGGAGGCGCCATTGTTCGGCGCTTAGATCGGAATCAACCGTGACCTGAATCATTGCGAGTACGTCTCCTTCATCCGCGTTCTTGTAACGCTTCCGCGTCACGATCTTGAAGGGTATGAAGATGCACCCCCCCTCTCTCGTTGCTAGTCTCTCCATAGATTGATCTTGGTGATGCGTAGAAAAAAAATTAATTTCTGCAACGATCCCCAACAATATGGATCTCCAAGAGACCATTGTATTGAGAATCCAGTGAGAGAGAGAGAAAGCCATCTAGCTACTAAATACGGACCCGAAGGTCTACAAAGGACTACTCATGCATCATCGGAGAGGCACCAATGGAAGTGGTGAACCCCTCCGTGATGGTGTCTAGATTGGATCTGGTGGTTCTAGACTCTGCGGCGGCTGAATGAATATTTCGACGCTTGTTCTAGGGTTTCTGGAATATTGTGGTATTTATAGAGCAAAGAGGCGGTCCGGGGGCACCCGAGGTGGGCACAACCCACCAGGGCGTGCCTGGGCCTCCTGGTGCGCCCTGGTGGGTTGTGCCCCCCTCGGGGCACCCCCCCAGGTGCAACCAAGGCCCATTGCCTTCCTTCTGGCCCATAAAAAATCATCGTGAAGTTTCATGGCATTTGGACTCCATTTGATATTGATTTCCTATGATGTAACAAACATGGAAAAAACAGCAACTAACACTTGGCACTATGTAAATAGGTTAGTACCAAAAAATGATATAAAATAACTATAAAATGATTATAAAACATCCAAGATTGATAATAAAACCGCATGGAACAATCAAAAATTATAGATACGTTGGGGACGTATCAGCATCCCCAAGCTTAACTCCTACTCGTCCTCGAGTCGGTAAGTGATAAAAACAGAATTTTTGATGTGGAGTGCTGTTCATCAAGTCATAACATATTCTTTTCTTTAAAGCATGGACATTTGGACTTTTATGTGATTCAAAGCAATAGTATAGTTTTGACATAATAATTTAGATACTCAAGCATATCAACAAGCAACCATGTCTTTCAAAATATCAGCGCTAAAATAAGTTATCCCTAGCCCATCATGCTCAAACATTTATCCATTCATGAAACACACTCGAATAGTAACTACACCCAATACTAGAGCACGAACATATTGCCTCCTAGTTGGTGCTTTTTATGGGACAAGATGGAGACTCAAATTTCAAAATAAAAATTGCATAAAGTAAAAGAAAGACCCTTCGCAAAGGGAAGTAGGGATTTGTAGAGGTGCTAGAGCTCAAAGCGAAAAATTAGAGATAAAAACATTTTGGGAGGTATATCCATCCCACCAACGAAAATGAGTCAGAGCTACGAACACTTTCCATGCTAGAAATGCCATAGGCGGTTCCCAAACAGAAAATAAAGGTTATTCCTTTTTCCACCATTCTTTCACTTTCCATGGCTAGCCGTATCCATGGTTGCGCTCCATACCAACACTTTCCAAGGAATTTATTATTTGACAACATAAAGAAATATTTTTTGCATTTCGGGACTGGGCATCACTAAGACCTTTGCCTTACTCTCGTGCAATGACAAGTGAATAAACACTCATCTTGAGAATAACACATCTAGCATGGAAAATATTAGCCACCCGTTACCGTTCCGCGAGCGAAACAAACACACAAAAGAGAAGTTTATTCTGAAAATTAGAGATGGCACATGCAAATTTGCTTAGAACGGCAAAAGAATACCACATATAGTGTAGCGACCAGACCTCAAATGGCCTGTGCTGCTGTGCACCAGTGTCATCCCTGGATCAGTAATGCTGACACGCACAGTACAAATGGAGGATTTATAACAGAGTAGCAATCACACACTTATTACATCGAATAACTCCGAAGAGTTTAAGTATGATAAACATGGCTTAAGGCCATCTAAAACGATAACAGCGGAAGACTTGGAAGATAAGTGAGTCCATCACTCTAGCGTCATCACTGAGTATAAGACCACGACCTAAGGCACCTTACTCGTCGTCTGAAAAGTCTGCAACATGAAACGTTGCAGCCCGAAAACGGGTCAGCACATAGGATATGCTGGCAAAGTAACACATAGAGAGTAATGAACAACAATAATGCTATACTACATGCATATGAGGCTTGTGGAAAGCTCTATGGTTACAGTTTTGCGAAAAGCCAATTTTATCCTACTTCAGAGGAATAAATTTTATTTAACTATCATGGTGGTTGAAACATTGAGAAGGTACCTCCAACTCAATCCCAATTAAGTGTCATCATTAACCCAACAAAATTAATTATAAGTTTCACGGTGATGAGATTCAAATGATAATCCAGGTACTAGATACTCAAGTTGTCCATAACCGGGGACACGGCTAACCATGATTAGTTTATACACTCTGCAGAGGTTTGCGCACTTTTCCCCACAAGACTCGATCGCCTCCGCTTGATTCTCGCACTACATGATGTTTGAGAAACGGATGACCGAGACACAGTCTTTCAGAAACAATCACTCTTTACTCTGGATGGACCGGTACACCTACTTTCCCCTACATCTGCTAGTCCACCTCTTCAAGAGATCTTGTAACCTACTCAACTATGCTAGAGCCCATAATAGCTTGTGGCTGCACACGGAAGTTTCCTAGCATGAATAATCTTATGATCCCTTTGAGCCTGGGTGGCGGACCTTATACATACAGACAACACTGGGTTCTCCAGGTGCCTCAATCCACCCAGATGTGAGTTTTAGTTGCCACCTTAAGTTGAACCATTAATAAACATCTCACATCTGTCATGGATATCACTCAAACCCAATCCACGTCTACGAGCATAGCATGGCAATATAATAGCAACGTAGAAGTAACTCCCAAGGGTTTGATAAGAAAACAGGTAATAGGTACTACCTCAACTACTTCCCAGTTCCCACA
The DNA here is from genome assembly GCF_018294505.1 of Triticum aestivum. Taxonomy (NCBI): domain Eukaryota; kingdom Viridiplantae; phylum Streptophyta; class Magnoliopsida; order Poales; family Poaceae; genus Triticum; species Triticum aestivum. Next base: position 303,733,213 of record NC_057796.1, read on the forward strand.
ATTTAATTAGATCCTAATCATGCAAGTGTTTGAGGAAATAGATCTAATGCAATAAAACTGGGTATGGAAGATATGATCAAAGTGTTACTTGCCTTGCTGATGATCCGCAAAACCTAGCGAGTCGAAGTAACAAGCGGCACACTCCGGGTACTCTATCGCAAACAAACAAGCATACAATCAGTACTCATCTAATGCACAGATAAAACTCGAATGAAAGATCCAACCAGAAAGTTCAACTTAAGAACTCCGGTTTGCAAAAAGAATCAACTCGAAAGAAGCAACGAAAGTCAAACGGCGAAAGAAAGAAAACTTCGTTTGCTAATCTGGATCTAGGTCAAATTGTACTGTAACAAAAACTTGTTTGAGTAGATTAAACGGAAAGAGAATTTCGAGATGAAACTCTAGGCGCTTGAATCACCTGATTCCGATAAACGAGCGAGAAAATAAACAGAATCGAAGATTTGATCAGAGATCGAATCTGAGAAAATAACGAGAAAATCCCACGAAAAGAAAAACGGACGAACGGTTAAATAACGAATGTTCGTTAACAGAGAAAAACCGATGAACGCGTTCGTTAAAACGAACGGTTCGGTGAACGCTCGCAAAATAATAAAACCAAAAAACAATGATCTAGGGTTTTTTTTTAAACGAAGGGTTTTTTTAACGAAAACCGGCAAAGTCAACGGCGGCGGGCAGTACCTCGGGACGGGCTCCGGCGAGGGGCTCGGGCGGGGCTCCGGGCTCAGGCGTGGGGCTCGGGGGTCGGGCGAGGCGAGGGCGGCGGCTCCGGCAGCGGCGGCAGCGGCGGTGAGTGCGGCGGCGGCGGCTGCTGGTTGAGGGGAGAGAGAGAGGGGGGCTATATATATATAGGAGGGGGGTCCGAGGCGGCTTGGGGGAGGGGCAAACCGAGGCGGCGACGGCGTCGTGGCCATGGCGGACTCCGGCGGCGGCGTCGTGAGGAGAGAGGAGAGGGGCGACGGGGTGGGCCGCGTCCTGGGCTCGGCCCAGCGGGCGCGCGCGTTTGTTTTTTTTAATAAGTTCCGCAGAAAATAATACGTAGAAAAATAAATAAAAATCGGAAAAATATGAAATAAATTTTCCCCGTCTTGTTAGAAAATCTGGAATAGGGTGAACATTTGTTTAAATCAAAATAAATATTTTGAAAACATGCAATATTTTTAATGCAATAAAAATTGCAAATAAAATCCAAATAAATTCCAAATAATGATTTTAACATTTTTCCTCCAGTATTTCAATTGTTTTGGAGAAGTCATGTTTTCTCCTCTCGTTTTATTTTAAAATGAAATCCGGAGAGAAAAATAATTAAAACCAAAATCCTCGTCTTATTATTTGATGAAAATCAAATATGAAAATTTGAAAAATCCCCAACTCTCTCCGAGGGTCCTTGAGTTGCTTAGGATTTATCGAGGATTTGTCAAAATGCAATAAAACATGATATGCAATGATGATCTATGTATAACATACCAAATTGAAAATTTGGGATGTTACATATAGGTAGATATAGTGGAATCATGTGGCAAAACTGGTTTAAAGTATTTTGGATGCACAAGTAGAGGTCATACTTAGTGCAAAATGAAGGCTAGCAAAAGATTGGGAAGCGACCAACCAAGAAATGAATAATCTCATAAGCAAGCATTAAGCATAATTAACACCGAATAATGCACAACAAGTAGGATATAATTTTCATTGCATGATTATTGACTTTCGTGCATGCATAGGGAATCACAAACCTTAACACCAATATTCTTACTAGAAAACAATTACTCATCAACATAACTCACATATCACATCATCATATCTCAAAACTATTACTAAGAATCAAGTTTATTTTGTCCAATGACATTTTTATTTCTTTTATCCTTCTTGGATATCTATCACTTTGGGACTAATTTTCATGTGTTGCTTTTCATAAGCTCAAACAAATATAAGTGAAGATCATGAGCATAACAAATTTTCTTTCTCTCAAAATAATTTAAGTGAAGCAAGAGAGAATTTCTTCAAAATTTTACTAACTCTCAAATAAATCTAAGTGAAGCAACAGAGCATTTCTTCAAAAATAACAAAGCACACCGTGCTCAAAAAGATATAAGTGAAGTACTAGAGCAAGTCCTAGCTCATAAAAGATTTAAGTGAAGCATAGAGAGCAATTCTAACAAGTCATGATATAATTTTGGCTCTCTCAAAAGGTGTGTCCAGCAAGGATTGATGACTTAAAACACAAAATAAAACAAGCAAAGACACATATCATACAAGATGCTCCAAGCAAAACACATATCATGTGACGAATAAAAATATAGCCTCGAGTAAAATACCGATAGTTGTTGGAAGAAAGGGGGGATGCCACTCGGGGGCATCTCCAAGCTTAGTTGGTTGCTCATTCTTGGATAATAGCTTGGGATGCCGGGGCATCCCCAAGCTTAGGCTCTTACATCCTTCCTTCATCCATCATAAGTGTCACAGCCTGATTTTTGGCCCTTTCTTTTTCTTTTGTTTCTCTGTGATTTTTGATGGAGTTTTCTTTTTTCCGTGGCTATGTGGTCTGGAAACTGAAGAAGATGCCCTCTTATTTCTTTCAGAGTGGATTGTCATCCTCAAACCCTTTCCAAGACATTTCCATTTCCATCTTGGAGCAAATCCAATATTCTTTTCCTTGGGAATATTCCTTTTATATTAAAGGAATAGCCCAATTTACCCTAGGTTGTGAAGCAACCTATATTTCTATCACTCCCAAAATTCCCAAATAATTCCCATAAATTGTTCGGGTCATATCTTCCTCAAATATGGAAAAATATTTCATTTGCCATGTTCCTCATCATGCTCAATTAATTATTTTCCTATTCTGTCCTGAATGGCAGATTGTGAAGCAAGTGCCATTTATCTTTGCCCATTTGACCCCAAACTTCTTGGACATCTTTTCATGTCCAAATAATTGGCTCATGCCAAAATTCAACTTAATTTGCCTAGTGAATATTCCTGAGCAATTTTTCAAAGTTCCTGTCTGAGGGAATTGGTTGTGAAGGAAGTACTAGCTAGGTTAGTCCTATTGAGTTGAAATTTTTCATGGCCCTTCATATCACCAAATCATCACCCTCCTCAAGATTTGAGCTCATGCAATGCATCCTTGTGAGCTGAGCATCAATTCTTTGTTTCTGCCCAAATTTTCAGTTAGTGAAGCAAGTACATTTTATATTGCTCCATTATTGCTGAAAATTTTCCACGGCCTTCTCCTACCTATATAACCTATCTCCACCAAAATTTGGCTCAATCCATTACATCATTTGCCCTGTGCAATTTTTCCAAGTTTCTGCCCAGAGTAAAGCTATATGAAGCAAGTGCTACTTTGGCACGTCCAAATGACATGAAACTTTTTGAGCATCTTCATATATTCAAATAATTGGGCCATGCCCAATTTCAGCTGAACTTGCCTCTTCATGTGAGTGCATCATCCAAATCTCTAATTCTGGTCATTATAGTGGTTTCTATAGCAACCCTCATCTAAACTCCTCCTCTTAGTCTGATTTTTCGTAATCAACATCACCTTAGTGTGTGATCATCACCAGCCAAACTATTTACTGCGTTACCTAGCTGGTGTCTCCACTGGACAGCACAAACACTTTGTTGCTGGTTTGCTTTGGGGCCATCTGCAAATCTCTTCTTTGCCCCTGGACCTAATTATTTCTTCATTTAGACTCAGGGCACTAAGGTCATTCTACTAGACACGGTTGGTCCAGCCAGAACGAGCTATTTGCTCTAGTGCGCGTGGTGATCATGCTTGCGTCATGCAGGTTGCAAGATCTGGCACGTTCTTGCCCCTGTTCCCGTCTCCTTCCTCCTCGTCTCGACCTAAAACTATGTCTAGTAGATGCCCCGTGAGCTCCTGCATCGCCCTGTGCCTCTGCCTCGTCGTGGTTCGCCTTAAATGCGTCGCTAGCTCCATGGCCGTGCCGCGTCGAGCTGCTGTCCTCCATTAGAGCATTGCTCGAGCTCGCTTGTGAGCTCCCGAGGCCTCTCCTAGTTTATATAAGGGTGCCCCGACCTCTCCAGCAGCTCACTCATCCCTCCCTCGGCCCATTTGGTCATAGAAGTCACCACATCTCACCGTTTCCTCCTCGGACCACCGTGACCTCGCCCGAGTTCGTCTCGGTTCCGACCTCCTCGGGCCTCCTCTCCTCCTCTCGAGCTGTCCACCGGAGCCCCCTCATCCCCGCGGTTCGCTCCACCACCTCGCCCCTCGCCGGAGTCCACTCTGGCTGCGTGCCCCGCAAGTCAGGCCGCCGCCTGCCGTCACCACCCCGGCCGAGCCCTCCGGCGCTCCTCTCTCCCTCCCGTCGCCACCAGAGCCTCCCCCTCGTCCTCGCGAGTCGCCCCGCCCTCTCGCCCCGCCCTCTCGCCCTGGCCTCCCCGTTGCCAGAGTGGTCCCCCTCCAAGAAAAAGGCCGCTGGAGCCCGCCACTGTTCCTCCATCGCCACGGTCGTTCCGCTCCTCCTCGGTGCTCCCTCTGCCTGGGGATGGGTGCGGCGCGGTCCCCCGATCTCGCCAGTGGTCGCCGCTCAGCCTGAGGTGGCTTGAGTCGGCCGCCACATCGCCGGTAGCGCGGCCCCTCCCCTGCCTCTTATGCCCCGCACGGGGAAGCAGCGAGGAGGAGACGCCCACTTGGGTCCTCCCCTGACCGCGTGGGACCCGCCTGTAAGTGGCCCAAGGCCTAGGTCCACGTAGATAAGTGGAAGCGCCTTCTGGTGAGTGCGCTTTCAGTTCTCTGAAGGCGTATTTCTTTCAGTACGCTTTCATTTGCCCGAAAGCGCATTTTCTGCTTCTGTTATCTAAAGTACGTTTTCCAAGTCAGGAAACGTTTTTTCTGAAATCTATTTATGTCTTATCCACTCAGGGACCCGGCTGTGAATATTATTTTTATAGAAAAGTCCCTGATCTTCACCACCTCATAACTCCGCAACCGTAACTCCGATTGAGGTGAATCCAACGCCCACTTCTTCGTCTCGTCGAGCTTTGTCTGTTAGTATCATTTTCACTATGTTTTGACATACTAGAAATGACCATTTTGCCCTTGCCGTTAACCATCCCCTTTCGAGAGAGAAGTGTTTTCATCGAATCCTTCTGCGATGTTTCCGCACTTCTCCCCGGAGCATTCTTCATCCCCAGGCAAGCCACAACCACCATTTGCATGATAGCCATGCAGTAGCTTTGATTTTCAACTTGAATCTTTAATAAATGTATGCTTGTTTTGCTACTCTATCGTTATTTCGGTTGTACTTATGGATCGGTGATTACCGTGATGCTATGTTTTCTTGCACTCTGTTCTTCTTGCTAGTATTACTTTCATATTGGTCATGCTCGATAGTAGTACATGCTGGCTTGGTCATGTTCTTCAGTGCATGACTATCGTCGGTTACCGAGTACCGTTGATATGCATTGTTCCTTTGCTGTTAGTTGGTTAAGTGTTTACTCGGTTATCTTATTGATGTGTTCCTGCTTATTGTTGATGCTAATGGTCATGTTATACAATGAGTAGTGTTGTACTTGTGATATTCATGCTTATCATTATGCCATGCTCAGTTGGATATAATTCATTGTTGATATGGTTGATAGTTATGTTGTACCCTCATACTTATGTTGATATCATGCTCATGCATTGTAATTGCATCATGTTATTTTATCATGGCTCAGCATATTTGCATTCAAGTTTAACCGGATTAAATTGAACTTGAACAACTGTTGGCTGAGTCATGGTGCCACCATATCAAGCTGACCAGTGCAACCACGCTTGCCTTTATGGGAAGGTCCTAACTGGGTCTATTGTCATGCCTCTCGCCGCAGCCTCAAACGAGGGAATGTTATGGGCGTGCGGTACCCTGGCCCGGTAAGCAGACATAACCTTGTGTGCCTGTAGTTGGTATTGAGAGCTCTTGTCCCCGTTTGGGACCGTTTTTGTTTTGCCACGTTGGTGGCCGTTTTGCCACGATGGTGGCCGTGATGCCTTTGGTAGGCACGGGGCCACCCAGGACTGAACCCCAAGGGGGTGTTGGTCGGAGTGGCCAGGAGAGTGTCATGGCAGTAGGACGGTTTTGTCGGAACGCTGTTGGTCCACCTGAATTGGAGTGCGAGACCATGGGTTCCGTGGTGTGGGTACAGTGTACTAACCTCTGCGGAGTGTATATTAAATCTATCGATAGTTTCGCCCACGGATAAGGGCCCAGTTCGTTGTTGGTCACACTATGGGTCAAAAGTATAAATAATAACTTGATTAATAACAACCCGGGTTCGATGATGAGATAAGTTGGTTATGTGATCCATGAATGATCACCGTTTGGTTACGAGGTAACCCTTTGAGCCAAGATTGGTTCCGTTTGTGATCCATGAATGATCACCGTTTGGTTACGAGGTAGCCCGTTGAGCCAAGAGTGGTTCCGTTTTGTGATCTGTGAATGATCACGTGGTATCGAGGATACCGAGTTGTTGGATATTCGCGATGTTGTGCGAGAATCGGGGGTAAAGATCAAGCTCCTTGTGGTCATTTAATGATTACTACGGTATTGTACCAAGCTTGATTTGATCCTGAGATGATCGTGTGATGTCCGAGGTTGGTAAGTGATGCATGTGATGGTTACGAAGTAACCCGAGCAGAATAAGTGGTGCATATAGTGTCATCATGTTGCATGCTAGTATCGTCAGATTTATATGTTCATGCCATGCTCATATTGTCCTAGCCGTATCATGTTCATGTTGTTCATGCCATGTTATTCTGATGATCTCATGATAATTCCTGCTTAACCTGTAATTGCCATGCTATTGTTTGTCTTGAATGCTTCTGGTTATTGTGAGCTTGCAAGTACATTCAATGTACTGACCTGGCGTGTCATGCCAGTTTGCAGGTCATGCCGGATTTGATTGTTTGTTTGCCATGGATTCCTTGTATGCGAGCTAGGATAAGCGTCCCAGCCAGAGTCCCTACAGAGTGGAGTTCATCACCTTCGTCGTTGTTCCGCTGCTAGAGTTATTTTGCTGCTTCATGTCGTTCTGCTACTTGCATGGAGCAACTGTGGTACGCGTAGTGTCGCCATGCCGATGTAATCCCCTTGTATCATTATAGCTTGTAATAAAGAGCTGATTTGTTCTATGCTAAGCAATGTCATATTCCAGAAGACTTCTCCTCGATCTCTTGGCTGGAATACGGGGCGTTCCGGTTTCTCTGAGCCGGGGTGCCACAGTAAGATAACCCAAAACTTGAAAAATTCAATCACACAAAACTCAACAAAACCTTCGTGAGATCCGTTAGTGTAAGTAAATAAACCACTACTATAAGTGCTGTGTCAAACCAATTCATATTTTTTTCTATTATATCTACTGTATTCCAACTTTATATGGCAAAAACTCATCAAAGAAAACGATAGAGCCATCAAAATAAGCACACAACACAAAGAAAACAGAATCTGTCAAAACAGAACAGTCTGTAGTAATCTGATTTAAACGAATACTTCTGGAACTCCAAAAATTCTGAAAAAATAGGACGACCTGAGCAATTTGCATTTTAATCTTCTGAAAAAAAGAATCAGGGCAAAATCTCTTTCTGTATAAAAATGAGAATTAATTTCGTGATCACAAAGTTTCTGTCTTTTTCAGCAAGATCAAACAACTATCACCAAAGAAGATTCTATCGGTTCTACTTGGCACAAACACTAATTAAAATATAAAAAACACAATCATAACAGTATCATAATTTTGTAAACACTCAAGAACAGAAAGCAAAAGGCAAAAATAAATTTTATTCATTGGGTTGCCTCCCAACAAGCGCTATAGTTTTAGGCCCTCAGCTAGGCATAAAGCAAGGATCTAAGTTTTGTCATCTTTGGTTCGAGATCCATAAGATGCCCTCATGATTGATTCATAAGGTGAATTAATTATAGTTATAGGAAAGTGTTCCATACCCTTCCTCAAAGGAAATTGGAACTTAATATTGCCTTCTTTCATATCAATCACGGCACCGGTAGTGCGTAAAAATGGTCTACCAAGAATAATTGGACAAGTCGGATTGCAATCAATATCAAGAACAATAAAATCTATGGGCACATGATTTATATTTGCAAGAATAAGAACATCATTAATTCTTCCCATAGGCTATTTAATAGTAAAATCCGCCAAGTTCAAATTCAAAGAGCATTCTTCAAGATTAGTAAGACCAAGCACATCACATAAAGATTTCAGAATTGTAGAAACACTAGCACCCAAGTCACAGAAAGCAAAACACTCATAATTTGTAAACCTGACTTTGATGGTAGGTTCCCATTCATCATGCAATCTTCTAGGAATTGAAACTTCTAATTCCAACTTTTCTTCCAAAGCTTTCATCATAGCATCAACAATATGTTTAGTAAAAGCTTTGTTTTGTTCATAAGCATGGGGTGAATTTATCATGGATTGCAACAAATAAATACAATCAATCAAAGATCAACTATCATAATTAAAGTCTTTGTAATCCAAAAGAGTGGGTACATCACTAGCTAAAGTTTTGACCTCTCCAAACCACTTTTATCAATTTTCACAACAAGATTTTCACCCTCCAAAATATTAGGACGCCTTCTACCTAAAGTTGACTCTTCTCCAATCCCTTTTTCATCATTCTTTACTTTACTCAACGGGGAATCAATAGGATAAACACCAATCATTTTAAGATCTTCATTATCTTTGCAAGAATAATCACTAGAAAAAGCTTTCTCTAAAAATTCTCTTTTATCTCTAAGCATAGCAGTTCTTTTCTTACTTTCATCCATAGAAACATAAAGAGCTTTAATTTATTCATCCACTTTAGGCACAAAAAATTTCATCTTGAGATTTTCCACATCATGAGGAATTCTATCAACACTTCTAGACAAATCATCAACTTTATTCAACCTTTCTTCCATCAAAGTGTTGAAAACTTTTTGCGTGTTGATAAATTCTTTCATAACATTCTCAAGATCAGAGGGGTTCCTATTATTATTATAAGATTGATTTCCATAGGAATTACCATAATTATTAGAGGAATTACTAGGAAAAGGCCTAGGATTAAAATTACCTCTATAAGCATTGTTGTTGAAATTATTTCTAGAGATAAAATTCACTTCAATGGCATCACTATTTTTCTCAATCAAAGTAGACAAAGGCATATCATTAAAATCAATAGGAGCACTTTTACTAGCAAAAAATTTCATAAGAGCATCAACTTTTTCACTCAAAGAAGAAATTTCTTCAACCGAATTAACTTTTTTACTAGTAGGAGCTCTTTCGGTATGCCATTGTGAATAATTTTCCATGATATTATCAAGCAATTTGGTGGCTTCACCAAAAGTAATTTCCATAAAAGTACCACCCGCGGCGGAATCTAAAAGATTACAAGAAACAAAATTCAATCCCGCATAAAAAAATTGTATGATCATCCAAAGATTTAACCCATGAGTTGGGCAATTCCTTAGCATCATTTTCATCCTTTCCCAAGATTGTGCAACATGCTCATGTTCAAGTTGCTTGAAATTCATGATCTGGGTTCTAAGGGAAATAATTTTTGCGGGAGGAAAATACTTAGTGATAAAGCATCTTTGCACTTGTTCCAAGAATCGATACTATTGCGAGGAAAAGAAGAGAACCAAATTTTTGCAGAATCACACAAAGAGAACGGAAATAATTTCATCTTGACCACATCATTGTCCACATATTTTTTATTTTGCATATCGCATAATTCCATGAAGGTATTAACGTGGGACGCGGCATCCTCATTAGGAGTACCGGAAAATTGGTCTTTCATAACAAGATTCAGCAAAGCAGTATTAATATCACAAGTCCCCGCACTAGTGGCGGGAGGAGCAAGCGGAGTGCCAATAAAATCATTGTTGTTGGTATATGAGAAATCACATAACTTGGTGTTCTCTTGAGTCACGATGACCACACAAAAAGATTGCACTCAAAAACAGATCTGACAAGAAAACGGCAAATGGAAAAAGAGAGGCGAATAAAACGGCAAATTTTTGTGAAGTGGGGGAGAGGAAAACGAGAGGCAAATGGAAAATAATGTAAATTGCAAGGAGATGAGATTTGTGATTGGGAACCTGGTTATGATGAAGATCCTCCCCGGCAACGGCGCCAGAAATTCTCCTTGATGGTAGCTAGAACTACGTCGGTATTTCCCCGGAGAGGGAGGGATGATGTAGCACAGCGACGGTAGAGTATTTCCCTCAGTTATGAAACCAAGGTATCAAACCAGTAGGAGAACCAAGCAACACAACGTAAACAACACCTGCACACAAATAACAACACCTTGCAACCCGACGTGTTAAAGGGGTTGTTAATCCCTTTCGGGTAACGGCGCCAGAAATTGGCAAGCGGACATGAGGTAAATTGTAGTAGATTAAAATAATAGATCACAAATAAATAAAGTGCAACAAGGTATTTTTGTATTTTTGGTTTAATAGATCTGAATAAAAATGCAAAGGAAAAGTAGATTGCAAGGCAAATATATGAGAAAGAAGACCCGGGGGCCGTAGGTTTCACTAGTGGCTTCTCTCGGGAAAAATAGCAAATGGTGGGTAAACAAATTACTGTTGGGTAATTGATAGAACTTCAAATAATTATGACGATATCCAGGTAATGATCATTACATAGGCATCACGTCCAAGATTAGTAGACCGACTCCTGCCTGCATCTACTACTATTACTCCAAACATCGACCACTATCCAGCATGCATCTAGTGTATTAAGTTCATGGAAAAATGGAATAATGCAATAAGAACGATGACATGATGTAGACAAGATCCGTTTATCTATATGGCAGTAGAAATAGATCTCTTCTTTTTATCCTTAGTAGCAATGATACGTATGTGTCGTTTCCCCTTCTGTCACTGGGATCGAGTACCGTAAGATCGAACCCACTACCAGGCACCTCTTCCCATTGCAAGATAAATAGATCAAGTTGGCCAAACAAAAACCCAAATATCGGAGAAGAAATACGAGGCTATAAGAGATCATGCATATAAGAGATCAAAGAAACTCAAATAACTTTCATGGATACAAAAAGATATGACTGATCATAAACTCAAAGTTCATCAAATCCCAACAAACACACTGCAAAAGAGTTACATCATATGGATCTCCAAGAGACCATTGTATTAAGAATCCAGCGAGAGAGACAGAGAGAGAGAGAGAGAGAGAGAGAGAGAGAGAGAGAGAAAGCCATCTAGCTACTAACTACGGACCCGAAGGTCTACAAAGGACTACTCACGCATCATCGGAGAGACACCAATGGAAGTGGTGAACCCCTCCGTGATGGTGTCTAGATTGGATCTGGTGGTTCTGGACTCTGCGGCGGCTGGATGAATATTTCGACGCTTGTTCTAGGGTTTCTGGAATATTATGGTATTTATAGAGCAAAGAGGCGGTCTGGGGGCACCCGGGGTGGGCACAACCCACCAGGGCGCGCTTGGGCCTCCTGGCGTGCCCTGGTGGATTGTGCCCCCCTCGGGGCACCCCCCAGGTGCAACCAGGACCCATTGCCTTCCTTCTGACCAATAAAAATTCATCGTGAAGTTTCGTGGCATTTGGACTCCGTTTGATATTGATTTCCTGCGATGTAAAAAACATGGAAAAACAGCAACTAGGAATTGGCACTATGTCAATAGGTTAGTACCAAAAGATGATATAAAATGACTATAAAATGATTATAAAACATCCAAGATTGATAATAAAACAGCATGGAACAATCAAAAATTATAGATACGTTGGAGACGTATCACGTCTCCAGGTCGTGCTTGAGGCCGCCAGGGCGAGAGGCCTCTTGGACAACAGCTTCATCTCCTTGTTCGATGAGGTCCTCATCGGCTTCCTCGACAAGTTTACCATCGTCTAGAAGCTTGTGGATGACATTGACGTACGCCTCCAGCCTACGCGCCCAGGCTCTGTGATGCCCGCCACCCTCAACAGCCTCTATGGTGACAACCTCTTCGACACACTGGTGGCTCTGCGACTGCCCGCCGTCGTGCCGGAGAATGTCCACCTTGAGGTCGTGCTCGCCACACAGCGCCTGGCGCAGCAAGACACCATCAACATAATCACCCACGTCTATGAGCAAATCGTCCACAAGGACTACTACGTGCAAGAGGAGGACGATAGGACGCTGGCCTTCTTGGGCCGCAGGGAAAACTTGGACGGCATTGTTCAGAAGCAGTTGAGCTCGCCGCCAACGCCGCTGCTCCTCACACGTTGGTTGATGACCCGGCGCACTAGGGCGTGAGGATGTCGTTGATGGATCCGTATGTATCTTTATCTTTCCGTCAATTCCATGTAGAAGTATATTGTAATTATCTTACCTTCCGCATCAACTTCATAATTTCCATACGTACCATGCATGAACGGCGCCAGAACCAAACTTTTCATTACTCTAGGGAAAATCGTTATTTCTATCTATCGGTCGCGCCAAGGAGCAGAACCAAATTTTACAAGTTACAAGTTCATAAGGAAAGGCCTCGCCCCTCTGTAAATTGCTTCTTTTCGCTATCCCTTCTATAAGAAAAAGGTTGTGCTCCTATCGGTTCCTCACAAAAAAAGGAAAAACCTGCCGTGTTCGCGTTGCACCACCACACGGTTGGTCTAGCATGCCACTCAAGCGGGAATCTGTGCTGTGTTGCATTTTCACTTACAAGTGGGACCGCGGTTGAGCAAACCGACTATCGGCAAACCCCCACCATGCAATGGCTGAGCTAGAGAAAACAGGAGGGAGAAGAGATAGTTGTAGCACGGACTCCAAGAAAATTGGTGTCATATGGGACTCATGTGGGTGGCATGTGCCGTACTGCTAGACGTGAATGCTAGTTATGGCCCATGCCACCCCACTATTCATCGAGGTGCTGGTTACGTAGAGCGAACACCACTAGGCCATACGGTACGCCACTAGTACTACTCACATTGTCGCGAAATTTCCCAGAGTCCGTGCTCAGCCCTCCTCTCTCTCTCTCTCTCTCTTCAGCCAGCCAACAGACATGCAGAGTGTGCCCATCGTCTATTTGCTCACAATGCGGTCCCACATGTCAGTGAAAACACAAGATGACCCACTGAACCTGCACATCTTTCACCTCGATGTGCTAGTGATGAAAAAGAAATCCAATAAAGATCTTCAGTGGCCGCTTTTGGAGTTACTCAAGAGTAAGATTCTTTTACAGTTTAACCCACGATGCACATCACGTGGCTTCAACTAGCACTCCATTTTCTTGCATGACACGACCTGCATGCTGGATGTCCCACGTATCAGCAAAAGGAGGAAGAACTCAACCAAATCTTCTCCACATTTAGACCGGAGGAGTAGGAAACACGGCAAGCCATGTGCCTACATCATATAGTACGTACAAGCCCACCTCACGCGATCACCATATTTCTCGGCCTCCGTGCAACACCTAGGTCTAGTAGATGGTATACTACTACTAGGACTAACTATTGTACTAGCATACTATTAGGTTGGCTCTATGTGATGTGGCAACTTCATATAACCGGACGTTGGCTATACTACTACGGTACTCACACTCAAAGAAGTGACTCGAAAACCATTCATAAATTGAGTTTATCACATGCATATGAAAATGTACCATTCATTACATACAACAAGTCATCAGCGCACAACGACAACGAGGATACATGTTGGATTATAGATTATTTCAACCAAAACATTCTAGTAAATACTTGTAGCGATCTGACCTCAGATGGTCAAATCTCTGTGCATAAGTGTCATCCCTGGATCGGTAATGCTGGCACACACAGTACTCGAAGGATTTATAACAGAGTAGCAATCACACACTTATTACATCGATAGTCTCAAGAGAGAACTTAATACAATAAATATGGCTTAAGGCCATCTAAACAAGATAACAGCGGAAGGCTTGGAAGATAAAGTGAGTCCATCAACTCCAACGGCATAGCTGAGTGCACGACAATGACCTAGCGCACCTTACTCTTCGTGTGAAAAGTCTGCAACATGATATGTTGCAGCCTGAAACGGGTCAGCACATGGAATATGCTGGCAATGTAACACAGTAGTGCAATGAAAAGAATAAAAGCTATCACTACATGCATATATGGCTGGTGGAGGCTCTATGGCTACAATGTTTTGCGAAAAGCCAATTTTTCCCTACATCAAAGGAATATAATTTGTTTAACTATCATGGTAGTTGTTAAACATTAAGAAGGTTCCTCCAACTCAATCCCAATTAAACAAGTAATTAACAACCCAACAAATTAAATTAGAATGATGAGATCAACATGATAATCCAAGAACCAAATACTCAAGATGTCCATAACCGGGGACACGGCTAACCATGATTAGTTTGTAAACTCTGCAAAGGTTTGCGCACTTTTCCCCACAAGACTCGATCTCCTCTGTTGGATTTCTCGCACTACATGGTGTTTGAGAAACGGATGACCGAGACACAGTCTTTCCGAATCATTAACTCTAACCCTGGGTAGACAGTACCAACCTACATCCCCTACATCTGCTAGCCTACCACTGGAAGAGGTCATGCAACATACTCGGCTATGCTAGAGCCCATAATAGCTTGTGGCTGCACACAGAAGTTTCTAGCATGAATAATCTTATGATCCCTTTGAGCCTGGGTGGCGAGCCATAGGATGACCACGCGGGTACTCCAGGTGCCCGCAACCACCCAGATGTGTATTTAAGTAGCCACCTTAAGTTAACCATTAATTAACAATCTCACATCTGTCATGGATACACTCAAACCCAATCCACGTCTACGAGCATAGCATGGCAATATAAGCATAGCGTAGAAGTAACTCCCAAGGGTTTGATAATAAAAGGGCAATAGGTTCTACCTCATCATCTACTTTCCAAAACCCACATGTTAAGAGATCCTAATCATGCAATGTTTGAGGGTTGTAACTAATGCATAAAAACTGGGTATGAAAAGGGTATGATCAATGTGTTACTTGCCTTGCTGACGATCTGCAAACCCTAGTGACTCGTACTAGCACGCTTCGCACTCCGGGAATTCTATCGCAACCAAACAATATCATACATAAGCAATCAAGCAAAGATGCACAGGTAAAACTCAAATAAGAAGATCAAATCTGAAATTCCAACTGAAGAGATTCGATCTGCAAAAAGAATCAATCGAATCGGAGCTACGGAACTGAAACTACGATCAAAAGAACCTCAAATTCAAATCTGCTTGAAACCAAGTTTTAAATTTTCAAAACGTTGTTCAAGTTGATTAAACAGAAAGAGGGGCTCGAGTCAAAGATTTTGGCGTTGGTTTCACTAGATTTGGACAAACGGTTAAGAAACGGCGAGGGTTTGAAAATCAGGGGCTAATCTGCGATAAAAATAATCGCGGATAAGTCCCTGGCCGAAAATAAAATAAAAAGATAAGACTAACGAACGAACGTTCGCTGTCTGAACCTAACCAGCGAATAACGTTAGTTAAAACGAGCGAACGGACGAACGTCCGCTAAATAACTAGACCGAATAAAAACCAAAAAAACAGATCTAGGGTTTTTCAAAGAAAACCGATCGGTTTTTACCTAACCGAAAAAACGACGGCGGCGAATCCGGCGAGATCCGCGGCGGCGGCGATGGCGGTCGACGGCAGCGGCGGTGGGCTGCGGGGCAGCGGCGGACGGCGCGTGCGGCGGGCGGCGGCGGCTGGCGGCGCTAGGGTTCGGGTGCGCGGGTGGGCTGGCGGCTCGGGTGGGCCTCGACGGCTTATAAGGCCTGTGCGCGGACAGAGTCCGACTCGGGCACGGCCCAAGGTCGGTTCATTTTTTTTAAACAGATTCCGCCGAGAAAAATCCTAAATAAAATAAAATAACTAAAAATGCCAAAAACAATTTTCACCGTCTAAATAAAATATTTAGAACTTAGTGCACATTTTCTGGCCCAAAAATGCCGTTTTGAAAAAATGCATATTTTTCTAATTCAAATTAAATTGCAATAAAATCCAAATAAAATTATTTATTTGATTTTAACATTTTTCCTCCAATATTTCATTTATTTTGGAGAAGTCATATTATCTCCTCTCATATATTTTTAATATGAAATATTTTTGGAGAGAAAAATAATTAAAATCAAAATGATCCTTGTTTTGATATTTGAGAAAATTCAAATATGAAAACTGTGAAATCCCCAACTCTCTCCGTGGGTCCTTGAGTTGCTTAGGATTTCGAGGATCGCAAAGCAAAATGCAATAAAATATGATATGCATATGATGACCTATGTATAACATTCCAAATTGAACATTTGGGATGTTACAAACCTACCCCCCTTAAGATGAATCTCGTCCTCGAGATTCGGGTTGGCTAGAAAATAGTTCTGGATGGTCTTTCCATAGATCATCCTCTCGTTCCCAGGTGGCTTCATCCTCGGTATGGTGGCTCCACTGAACTTTGCAAAACTTGATAACCTTGTTGCGGGTGGCTCGGCTGGCAAACTCGAGAATCTTGACTAGTTTCTCCTCGTAGGTCAAATCACTATCCAACTGAATTCCTTCCAGTGGCACTGTATCTCTCAGAGGTATATCGGCCATCTCAGCATGACACTTCTTCAACTGGGAAACGTGAAACACATCATGAACTCCTGACAATCCTTCGGGTAACTCCAACTTGTAGGCCACCTCTCCCATACGTTCCAGAACTCGGTATGGTCCTACAAATCTCGGGGCTAACTTTCCCTTAACTCCAAAACGTTTAACTCCTCGCAGAGCTAACACACGAAGATATGCTCTGTCTCCGATTTCATAGACTACCTCCTTGAGTTTTGAGTCTACATAACTCTTCTGCCTGGACTGAGCTATCTTCAGTCTATCTCGAATCAGCTTAACCTTCTCTTCGGACTCTTTGATCAAATCCGGTCCAAACAACTGACGGTCTCTAACTTCATCCCACATTAACGGTGTCCTGCATCTTCTTCCATACAAAGCTTCGAAAGGTGCCATCTTCAAACTGGCCTGATAGTTGTTGTTGTATGAGAACTCCACGTAGGGCAAATTATCATCCCAACTAGATCCATAATCTAGCGCACAAGCTCTCAACATGTCCTCCAGAATCTGATTGACTCTCTCGGTCTGTCCATCGGTCTACTGATGAAAAGCTGTACTGAACTCTAGTCTGGTTCCCAAAGTCTCGTGCAGCTGGTGCCAAAACTTCGGAGTAAACTGGGTCCCTTTATCTGATACGATGGTCCTCGGAACTCCATGCAGACATACGATCCTGGTCATATATATCTTGGCCAACTTCGCACTCGTATAAGTGGTTTTCACTGGGATAAAGTGAGCCACTTTGGTCAAACGATCCACTACTACCCAGGTAGAATCATATCCCGATCGGTTCCTGGGCAATCCGGTGATGAAATCCATGCCAAGCTTATCCCACTTCCATTCGGGTATCGGCATGGGCTGCAGTAATCCTGCTGGCTTCTGATGTTCTGCCTTCACTCTCTGATATACATCGCATACGGCTACATACTCGGCAATATCCTTCTTCATTCCTGTCCACCAGAAACGCTCCTTCAAATCCAAATACATCTTGGTGTTTCCGGGGTGTATCGAATATGGCGAGTCATGAGCCTCCTGTAGTATCAACTTCCTGATCTTGGCATTATTGGGCACATAAACACGGTCCTCAAACCACAAGGTGTCGTGCTCATCCTCACGAAAACCTTTGGCTTTTCCCTTGCTCATCCTCTCCTTTATCTCGGCAATTTCGTTGTCATCCTTCTGAGCTTCTCGAATCTTTCCCAATAATGTTGACTGAACTTCCAATGCTGCAACAAAACCTCTAGGGACTATCTCCAAACGAAGCTCCCTGAGATCTTCGGCAAACTCCTTTGGCAATCCTCCGCTTACGAGGGTATTGGCATAACTCTTCCGGCTCAAAGCGTCTGCTACGACATTGGCCTTGCCTGGATGATAATGCAGCTTCATGTCATAATCCTTTATAAGCTCCAACTATCTCCTCTGCCTGAGATTCAACCCTTCTGTGTGAAAATGTACTTCAAACTCTTATGATCCGTGTACACATCACAACGATTTCCAATAATAAAATGTCTCCAGGTCTTGAGTGCATGTACTACGGCTGCTAACTCCAAATCATGTGTGGCGTAATTCAACTCATGCGGTCGAAGTTGTCGTGAGGCATATGAAAAAACTCTTCCATCTTGCATAAGTACACCTCCGAGTCCTAAGCGAGAAGCGTCGCAATACACTTGGAAATCCTTGCGTATATCCGGCGGAATCAGCACTGGGGCTGTAACCAAACGTTTCTTCAGCTCCTAGAAACTTGCTTCACATTCATCTGTCCATTTGAACTTGGTGTCTGATAACCCACAGGTATAGGGGATCGCAACAGTTTTCGAGGGTAGAGTATTCAACCCAAATTTATTGATTCGACACAAGGGGAGCCAAAGAATATTCTCAAGTATTAGCAGTTGAGTTGTCAATTCAACCACACCTGGATAACTTAATATCTGCAGCAATGTATTTAGTAGCAAAGTAATATGATAGTAGTGGTAACGGTAGCAAAATTAATATTTTTGGTGTTTTGTAGTGATTGTAACAATAGCAACGGAAAAGTAAATAAGCGGAGAACAATATATGGAAAGCTCGTAGGCATTGGATCGGTGATGGAGAATTATGCCGGATGCGGTTCATCATGTAACAGTCATAACATAGGGTGACACAGAACTAGCTCCAATTCATCAATGTAATGTAGGCATGTATTCCGAATATAGTCATACGTGCTTATGGAAAAGAACTTGCATGACATCTTTTGTCCTACCCTCCCGTGGCAGCGGGGTCCTAATGGAAACTAAGGGATATTAAGGCCTCCTTTTAATAGAGTACCGGAACAAAGCATTAGCACATAGTGAATACATGAACTCCTCAAACTATGGTCATCACCGGGAGTGGTCCCGATTATTGTCACTTCGGGGTTGCCGGATCATAACACATAGTAGGTGACTATAGACTTGCAAGATAGGATCAAGAACTCACATATATTCATGAAAACATAATAGGTTCAGATCTGAAATCATGGCACTCGGGCCCTAGTGACAAGCATTAAGCATAGCAAAGTCATAGCAACATCAATCTCAGAACATAGTGGATACTAGGGATCAAACCCTAACAAAACTAACTCGATTACATGATAGATCTCATCCAACCCATCACCGTCCAGCAAGCCTACGATGGAATTACTCACGCACGGCGGTGAGCATCATGAAATTGGTGATGGAGGATGGTTGATGATGACGACGGCGACGGATTCCCCTCTCCGGAGCCCCGAACGGACTCCAGATCAGCCCTCCCGAGAGGTTTTAGGGCTTGGCGGCGGCTCCGTATCGTAAAACGCGATGAATCCTTCTCTCTGATTTTTTTCTCCCCGAAAGTGAATATATGGAGTTGGAGTTGAGGTCGGTGGAGCGTCAGGGGGCCCACGAGGTAGGGGGCGCTGCCCCTCCACCCTCGTGGACAGGGTGTGGGCCCCCTGACGTGGATTTTTCTTCCAGTATTTTTCTTATTTTCCAAATAGATGTTCCGTGGAGTTTCAGGTCATTCCGAGAACTTTTGTTTCTGCACATAAATAACACCATGGAAAGTCTGCTGAAAACAGCGTCAGTCCGGGTTAGTTCCATTCAAATCATGCAAGTTAGAGTCCAAAACAAGGGCAAAAGTGTTTGGAAAAGTAGATACGACGGAGACGTATCAACTCCCCCAAGCTTAAACCTTTGCTTGTCCTCAAGCAATTCAGTTGATAAACTGAAAGTGATAAAGAAAAACTTTTACAAACTCTGTTTGCTCTTGTTGTTGTAAATATGTAAAGCCAGCATTCAAGTTTTCAGCAAAGATTATGACTAACCACATTTGCAATAACTCTTAGGTCTCATGTTTACCCATATCAATGGCATAATCAACTAGCGAGCAATAATAATAAATCTCGGATGATAACACTTTCTCAAAACAATCATGATATGATATAACAAGATGGTATCTCCTAGCCCTTTCTGAGACCGCAAAACATAAATGCAGAGCACCTTTAAAGATCAAGGACTGACTAGACATTGTTATTCATGGTAAAAGAGATCCAGTCATAGCCATACCCAATATAAATTAATAGTAATGGATGCAAATGACAGCAGCGCTCTCCAGTAAGAGGGTGATGACTCAACATAAAAGTAAATAGATAGGCCCTTCGCAGAGGGAAGCAGGGATTTGTAGAGGTGCCAGAGCTCGGTTTTGAAATAGAGATAAATAATATTTTGAGCGGCATACTTTCATTGTCAACATAACAACCAAGAGATGGTGATATCTTCCATGCTACACACATTATAGGCGGTTCCCAAACAGAATGGTAAAGTTATACTCCCCCTCCACCAACAAGCATCAATCCATCGCTTGCTAGAAACAACGAGTGCCTCCAACTAGCAACAGTCCCAGGGGGAGTTTTGTTTGCAATTATTTTGATTTAGTTTGCATAAAGCATGGGACTGGGCATCCCGGTGACCAGCCATTTTCTCATGAGTGAGGAGCGGAGTCCACTCCTCTTGAGAATAACCCGCCTAGCATGGAAGATACGGACAGCCCTAGTTGATACATGAGCTATTCGAGCATACAAAACAGAATTTCATTTGAAGGTTTAGAGTTTGGCACATACAAATTTACTTGGAACGGCAGGTAGATACCGCATATAGGAAGGTATGGTGGACTCATATGGAATAACTTTGGGGTTTAAGGGATTGGATGCACAAGCAGTATTCCCGCTTAGTACAAGTGAAGGCTAGCAAAAGACTGGGAAGCGACCAACTAGAGAGCGACAACAGTCATGAACATGCATTAAAATTAATAGACATTGAGTACGAGCATGAGTAGGATATAATCCACCATGAACATAAATATCGTGAAGGCTATGTTGATTTGTTTCAACTACATGTGTGAACATGTGCCAAGTCGAGTCACTTAAATCATTCAAAGGAGGATACCACCCCACTATACCACATCACAACCATTTTAATAGCATGTTGGCACGCAAGGTAAAGCATTATAACTCCTAGCTAATCAAGCATGGCATAAGCAACTATAATCTCTAATTGTCATTGCAAACATGTTTATTCATAATAGGCTGAATCAGGAACGATGAACTAATCATATTTACAAAAACAAGAGAAGTCTAGTTCATACCAACTTTTCTCATCTCAGTCAGTCCATCATATATCGTCATAATTGCCTGTCACTTGCACGACCGAACGATGTGAAAATAATAAGAGTGCACGTGCATTGGACTAAGCTGGAATCTGCGAGCATTCAATAAATAGGACAAGACAAGGCAATATGGGCTCTTGGTTAAATCAACAATAATGCATATAAGAGCCACTTCAACATTTAATCATGGTCTTCTCCTATCGGCCCCCAAAGAAAAGAAAAGAAATAAAACTATTTACACGGGAAAGCTCCCAACAAGCAAAAGAAGAACGGGAAATCTTTTTGGGTTTTCTTTTTAATTATTACTACTACAGCAAGAAAGTAAACTAGCTAAAAGCTACACTAATTTTTTTGGTTTTTCTTAAGGTTTAACAAACACACAAGAAGAAAGCATAAAAAGGAAAATAAACTAGCATGGATATTACAGTGAAAAAGTATGAGCACCGACATCTAGCAATGAGTGTGTGAACATAAATGTAATGTCGGTGGGAAATACGTACTCCCCCAAGCTTAGGCTTTCGGCCTAAGTTGGTTTATTGCCACGGATGGCCTGGCGGATATCTATAGTTGTAATCGGGGTCGTACTGAGCTGCGGCGGTTATTGCCTCCTGGGCTGCAGCGTGGTGGCGAGCTGCCTCCGCACTCATCTCGTACTCATCTGCCACCTCTCTGGTAATAACATATCTCCCTTTTGCCTGATAATCAAAGAAGGCAGGAGCAGGGAGAGTAATACAGACAGCACGACGTCTGTCAAGATTAAGCGATACCGGAGAGGTGATTCATTCCTCTCGACAAACTGGTGGTGGACCATAGCATTATAGTCTAAATAAGTAGGAGGCAACTCAATATCATCGTCACGAATGTCCACACCAAGAAAATCAGCTAAGCAGGTTGCATAAATTCCTCCAAAGAAATATCCATTAAATCTATTATGATGCAACCTACGTGCAACAATGGCTCCCAAATTATAAGATTTGTCTCCTAACACAGCACTCCTAAGAATACTGAGATCAGGGACACACATGTGACATGCTTCATCTTTACCATTTATGCACCTACCTATGAAGAGAGCAAAATAATGTATAGCAAGAAAATGAATGCTCCCTATGGTAGCTTGTGCTATGTCTCTAGATTCCCCCACAGTTATACTAGCAAGAAAATTTCTAAATTCAGATTTGCGGGGTTCACTAGCACTACCCCATTGTGGAAGTTTGCAAGCAGTGGTAAAATACTCTAAGTCCATAGTGTAAGATTTTTCATAAAGATCAAACAGGACAGTTGGAGAATTACGTGAAGATGAAAATTCAAACCTCCTCACAAATGAACTAGTGAGATAGTGGTATTGGCGGCACTTCTCTGCCTCGAAGCTCACAAGATCAGTGTTACGCAAATATGCGTTAAATTCTTCCTTGATTCCCACTCGATCCATAAAGTTCTCTAAAGGCCATTCACAAGGCCGCACTGGAGCGTCCCTTGGTGGCTCATCGTCAGCATCACGCATTGCAAGCCTGGGTCCTTGCTTCCTTGAAGAACCTCCTTGGAACATTTTCCTAAGCATATTTCTTCCTCTGAAAAATTTCTGAAATTTTTAGTAACTTCAAATAAAAGTGAACCAAACTCAATAAAATTGATAGCAACTACTCCTACAAGTGCCTAGAGCCTATATCAAGCATTAGAACTACTTGGAACCATATAAATTTGACATGCAAGCTCAAGAACATGGTCACCTAGGCAGCACAAATTTGCAATGAATAAAGCACTAGAACAAAAACTAGTTGGACCAATGGAGGAGTCACATACCAAGGAACAATCTCCGCAAGCAGTTTTGTGAGAGGTGCTTTGAGCAAGGAGATCGAAAATCGCAGCAAAATGAGCTAGAACTCATGCTTGAGCTGGATGGTGATTTTTTTGGGAGGAAGAAGAAGTGTGTGGGTGCAGGAATAAGTGGAGGGGAGCCACCATGGGCCCACGAGGCAGGGGGCGCGCCCAGGGGGGTAGGGCGCGCCCTCCACCCTCGTGGCCAGGTGCTTGCCCCTCCTGCTGTGTTCTCAGTGCCAGATATTCTCAAAAATTCTAGAAAAAATCATATTCCATTTTCAGGGCATTTGGAGAACTTTATTTTCGGGGTATTTTTTTATTGCACGGATAAATCAGAAAACAGACATAAAAATACTATTTTTACTTTATTTCAACTAAATAACAGAAAGTAAAAGGAGGGTACAGAAGGTTGTGCCTTCTAGTTTCATCCATCTCATGCTCATCAAAAGGAATCCACTAACAAGGTTGATCAAGTCTTGTTAACAAACTCATTTCAAATAACATGGAACCCGAGAAATTTCGAATAACACTATGTTACCTCAACGGGGATATGCACATCCCCAATAATAAGAATATCATATTTCTTCTTGACACTAGGAAGAGGAAATTCAAAACCTCCAAAAATAATCGATGGAATTTTTCCAATAGAATTGATACTATGGACTTGAGGTTGTTTCCTCGGAAAGTGTACCGTATGCTCATTACCATTAACATGAAAAGTGACATTGCCTTTGTTGCAATCAATAACAGCCCCTGCAGTATTCAAAAAGGGTCTTCCAAGAATAATAGACATACTATCGTCCTCGGGAATATCAAGAATAACAAAGTCCGTTAAAATAGTAACGTTTGCAACCACAACAGGCACATCCTCACAAATACCGACAGGTATAGCAGTTGATTTATCAGCCATTTGCAAAGATATTTCAGTAGGTGTCAACTTATTCAAATCAAGTCTACGATATAAAGAGAGAGGCATAACACTAACACCGGCTCCAAGATCACATAAAGCAGTTTTAACATAGTTTCTTTTAATGGAGCATGGTATAGTTGGTACTCCTGGATCTCCTAGTTTCTTAGGTATTCCACCCTTAAAAGTATAATTAGCAAGCATGGTGGAAATTTCAGCTTCCGGTATCTTTCTTTTATTTGTAACAATATCTTTCATATACTTAGCATAAGGATTCATTTTGAGCATATCAGTCAAACGCATACGCAAAAAGATAGGTCTAATCATTTCAGCAAAGCGCTCAAAATCCTCATCATCCTTTTTCTTGGATGGTTTGGGAGGAAAAGGCATGGGTTTCTGAACCCATGGTTCTCTTTCTTTACCATGTTTCCTAGCAACAAAGTCTCTCTTATCATAACGTTGATTCTTTGATTGTGGGTTATCAAGATCAACAGCAAGTTCAATTTCTACATCATTATCATTACTAGGTTGAGCATCATCATGAACATCATCATTAACATTTTCATTAGGTTCATGTTCATTACTAGATTGTGTTTCAACATCAGAAATAGAAATATCATTTGGATTCTCAGGTGGTTCAGCAATAGGTTCACTAGAAGCATGCAAAGTCCTATCATTTTTCTTTTTCTTCTTTTTAGAAGGACTAGGTGCATCAATATTATTTCTCTGAGAATCTTGCTCAATTCTCTTAGGGTGGCCTTCAGGATACAAAGTTTCCCGAGTCATCTTACCAGTTCTAGTAGCCACTCTAACAGCATAATCATTTTTCTTACTATTCAATTCATTGAGCAAATCATTCTGAGCTTTAAGTACTTGTTCTACTTGAGTGGTAACCATAGAAGCATGTTTACTAATGAGTTTAAGTTCACCTTTAACTCTAGACATATAATCACCCAAGTGTTCAAGCGTATCGGAATTGTATTTCAATTGTCTACCAAAATAAGCATTGAAGTTTTCTTGTTTGACAATAAAGTTATCAAACTCTTCTAAGCATTGTCTAGCAGACTTATAGTGAGGAATATCACCTTCATCAAATCTAGAGAGAATTTACCTTTACTACCTGTGTCGGGTTATCAAGACCATGAGTGTCTTCAATAGGTGGTGGATTAGGATCATATGTTTCTTCAACAGGCGGTAAATTAAGACCATGTATTTCTTCAATAGGAGGTAAATTCTTAACATCTTCAGCTTTAATACCCTTTTCTTTCATAGATTTCTTTGCCTCTTGCATATCTTCAGGACTGACAAATAGAACACCTCTCTTCTTCGGAGTTGGTTTAGGAATAGGCTCAGGGATTGGCTCAGGAAGTGTCCAATTATTTTCATTTGTCAACATATTATTCAATAGAATTTCAGCTTCATCCGGTGTTCTTTCCCTGAAAACAGAACCAGCACAACTATCCAGGTAATCTCTGGAAGCATCGGTTAGTCCATTATAAAAGATATCAAGTATTTCATTTTTCTTAAGAGGATGATCAGGCAAAGCATTAAGTAATTGGAGAAGCCTCCCCCAAGCTTGTGGGAGACTCTCTTCTTCAATTTGCACAAAATTATATATATCCCTTAAAGCAGCTTGTTTCATATGAGCAGGGAAATATTTAGCAGAGAAGTAATAAATCATATCCTGGGGACTACGCACACAACCAGGATCAAGAGAATTAAACCATATCTTAGCATCACCCTTTAATGAGAACGGAAATATTTTAAGGATATAAAGGTAGCGGGTTCTCTCATCATTAGTGAACAGGGTGGCTATATCATTTAATTTAGTAAGATGTGCCACAACAGTTTCAGATTCATAGCCATGAAAAGGGTCAGATTCAACCAAAGTAATTATATCAGGATCAACAGAGAATTCATAATCCTTATCAGAACACATATAGGTGAAGTAGCAAAAGCAGGGTCAGGCTTCATTCTAGCATTAAGGGATTGCTGCTTCCATTTAGCTAATAATTTCTTAACATCATTTCTATCATTGCCAGCAAAAATTTCTTTAGCAATCGCTTCATCCATAACATAGCCCTCAGGCACAACAGGCAATTCATATTTATTAGGGGAAGAGTCTTCATCATCACTTTCATCAATATTATCAATAATTTCATTCTCTCTAACCCTAGCAAGTTGTTCATCAAGAAATTCACCAAGTGGCACAGTAGTATCAAGCATAGAAGTAGTTTCATCATAAGTATCATGCATAGCAGAAGTGGCATCATCAATAACATGCGACATATCAGAACGAAAAGCAGAAGCAGGTTTAGGTGCCGCAAGCTTACTCAAAACAGAAGGTGAATCAAGTACAGAGCTAGATGGCAGTTCCTTACCTCCCCTCGTAGTTGAGGGATAAATTTTTGTTTTTGCGACTTTCAAGTTCTTCATAGTGACCAGCAGATATAAATCCCAAGTGACTCAAAGAATAGAGCTATGCTCCCCGGCAACGGCGCCAGAAAATAGTCTTGATAACCCACAGGTATAGGGGATCGCAATAGTTTTTGAGAGTAGAGTATTCAACCCAAATTTATTGATTCGACACAAGGGGAGCCAAAGAATATTCTCAAGTGTTAGCAGTTGAGTTGTGAATTCAACCACACCTGGATAACTTAATATCTACAACAAAGTATTTAGTAGCAAAGTAATATGATAGTAGTGGTAACGGTAGCAAAAGTAATATTTTTGGTATTTTGTAGTGATTGTAACAGTAGCAACGGAAAAGTAAATAAGCGAAGAACAATATATGGAAAAGCTCGTAGGCATTGGATCGGTGATGGAGAATTATGTCGGATGCGGTTCATCATGTAACAGTCATAACATAGGGTGACACAGAACTAGCTCCAATTCATCAATGTAATGTAGGCATGTATTCCGAATATAGTCATACGTGCTTATGGAAAAGAACTTGCATGACATCTTTTGTCCTACCCTCCCGTGGCAGCGGGGTCCTAATGGAAACTAAGGGATATTAAGGCCTCCTTTTAATAGAGTACCGGAACAAAGCATTAGCACATAGTGAATACATGAACTCCTCAAACTATGGTCATCACCGGGAGTGGTCCCGATTATTGTCACTTCGGGGTTGCCGGATCATAACACATAGTAGGTGACTATAGACTTGCAAGATAGGATCAAGAACTCACATATATTCATGAAAACATAATAGGTTCAGATCTGAAATCATGGCACTCGGGCCCTAGTGACAAGCATTAAGCATAGAAAAGTCATAGCAACATCAATCTCAGAACATAGTGGATACTAGGGATCAAACCCTAACAAAACTAACTCAATTACATGATAGATCTCATCCAACCCATCACCGTCCAGCAAGCCTACGATGGAATTACTCACGCACGGCGGTGAGCATCATGAAATTGGTAATGGAGGATGGTTGATGATGACGACGGCGACGGATTCCCCTCTCCGGAGCCCCGAACGGACTCCAGATCAGCCCTCCTGAGAGGTTTTAGGGCTTGGCGGCGGCTCCGTATCTTAAAACGCGATGAATCCTTCTCTCGGATTTTTTTCTCCCCGAAAGTGAATATATGGAGTTGGAGTTGAGGTCGGTGGAGCGTCAGGGGGCCCACGAGGTAGGGGGGCGCGCCCTAGGGGGGCAGGCGCGCCCTCCACCCTCGTGGACAGGGTGTGGGCCCCCTGACCTGGATTTTTCTTGTTATTTTTCTTGTTTTCCAAATAGATGTTCCGTGGAGTTTCAGGTCATTCCGAGAACTTCTGTTTCTGCACGTAAATAACACCATGGAAAGTATGCTGAAAACAGCGTTAGTCCGGGTTAGTTCCATTCAAATCATGCAAGTTAGAGTCCAAAACAAGGGCAAAAGTGTTTGGAAAAGTAGATACGACGGAGACGTATCAGTGTCCTTCTTCAACAACTCAGTCATGGGCTTCGCAATCTTAGAGAAATTTTCAGTGAATCTCCGGTAATATCCTGCGAATCCAAGAAAACTGCGGATCTCTCCTACTGAGGTGGGTGATAGCCAATCGGTGACGGACTTAACCTTGGTAGGGTCTACTGCTATACCTTCTCCTGATATAACATGTCCAAGAAATCCTACTTCCTTCAACCAAAACTCACATTTGCTAAACTTGGCGTATAACTGATGTTCTCTGAGCTTCTCGAGAACCAAACGCAAATGCTCCTTGTGTTCCTCTTCATTCTTCGAGTATACCAAAATATCATCAATGAACACCACAACAAACTTATCCAAGAACTCCATGAACACCTTATTCATCATACTCATGAAATAGGCAGGGGCATTAGTCAATCCGAATGACATGACCGTGTACTCGTATAGCCCGTACCTTGTGGTGAAGGCTATCTTAGCTATATCCTGTTCTCGAATCTTCAGCTGGTGGTATCCCGACCGCAGGTCGATCTTTGAAAACACTTTTGCTCCTTGCAGCTAGTCAAAAAAATCGTTGATCATCGGCAGTGGGTACTTGTTCTTGATCGTCACTTCATTCAATGCCCGATAATCAACAACTGTTCTCAAGGATCCATCCTTCTTCTCAACCAAGAGCACTGGGCTCCCCACGGTGGCGAAC
This sequence comes from Triticum aestivum, assembly GCF_018294505.1. Classification (NCBI taxonomy): domain Eukaryota; kingdom Viridiplantae; phylum Streptophyta; class Magnoliopsida; order Poales; family Poaceae; genus Triticum; species Triticum aestivum. Next base: position 303,761,803 of record NC_057796.1, read on the forward strand.
TTCGTCGAATGTAACCTTTCTCCAATAACTCCTTGATCTGCTTCTTAATCTCCTCTAGATCATTTGCGGGCATTCGGTATGCTCTCTTCGATATTGGTCTGGTGCCTGGCAACAGCTCTATCAGAAACTCAATGTCTCGATCTGGCGGCATGCCTGGTAACTCCTCTAGAAATACATCCGGGTAATCCTTCACTACAGGCACTTCCTCCTGAACAACTCCTGAGAGGGAATTTACTTGGGTCCTCCTTGGTGCATGCCTGGATACATACTTAATCCTTTTTCCCTCCGGGGTGGTGAGCAGAATTGACCTACTAGCACATTCAATGTTTCCTCCATACTTCGATAGCCATTCCATTCCTAGTATCACATCCAATCCTTGTGACTCCAAGATTATTAGGTCTGAGGGGAAAACATGGCTACCAATGGTTAAGGGTATCCGGTCGCACCATCGGCTGGCCATATACTCTACACCTGGTGGCTTACTAACAAGGGTGTCCTAAGGGCTAAGGTGGGTAACTTAAACTTGTCCACAAATCCCCTTGAAATGTATGAATGCGATGCACCAGTATCAAAAAGAACAAGAGCGGTAAATGACTTAACCAAAAACTTACCGATAACTGCATCTGGCTGCTCTTCAACCTCCTCCATGTTCACGTGGTTCACTTGTCCCCTGTTGAAAGGGTTGGGCTTCTTCCCAGAGCTTCCATTGCCATTTCCATTCTTTGGCTCAGGGCACTCAGTGGTGTAGTGTCCAATCTTCCCGCACTTGAAACAAGTAATGTGACTTAGATCCTTCTTGGCGGGCGTTGCGGGGTTAGAGTGGTTCTGATTGCTGCCTGCTCCATTCCCATTTCCATTCTTGGGGCCACTGTGGTTATGCGAACTTCCTCCATTGTGGGTATGGCCTCCATGGTTATGGGTATATCCTCCCGAGTTCGGGGTAAAACAAGGCTTCTGCTGAGCTCCTGAATTGTACTTCCCTTGTCCATACTTCCTCTTGCGACTCTCAATCTGCTGCTGCTTCCCTTCAATCATAAGAGCCTTGTCTACCAACTCCTGGTAGTTGTTAAATGTTGCCACCATTAACTGCATGCTCATCTCATCGTTCAGCCCTTCCATAAACTTCTCCTGCTTCACGGCATCTGTGGCCACATCATCTAGGGCATAGCGGGCTAACTTACTGAACTCATCCACATACTGCCCCACAGTACGATTTCCTTGGCGCAAGTTGCGAAACTCATGCTTCTTCATGCTCATAGCTCCAGTTGAGACATGAGCAGTGCTGAATGCTTGCTGAAACTGATCCCAAGTGACATTGGCTATGGGGAAAGTGGTTGTGTAATTCTCCCACCATGCGGCTACGGGTCCATCCAATTGATGTGCGGCAAAACGCACCTTTTCTCAGCATCTGTGCAACCTGCGGTGGTCAACTCCCTTCCTATCCTGCGTAGCCAGTCATCCGCAACTATTGGCTCCGTGCTACTGGAAAACATCAGTGACTGCAACCTCGGAAAATGGGCTAAGTTGTCAACTGGAGGTGGTGGCGGTGGGTTGTTGTTGCCTTGGTTCTGGACTAGTAGCTGCATCAAGGCATTCTGCTGTTGGATCAACTGGGTGAGCTCCGGGGAAGACAAATCCGGGGTCACGTCTCGGAGGCATCTGATGGGTTTAGAGGGGAGAGATTAGAATAGAATGAGGTCTAGTGAGAAGGCACTACCCATATGCACATGAGACAAACACATTCATATCACACCAAAATCAAATCAAACAAGGGCATATAATCGATCTAACTATCGTTACAGTGCTCGGACTACTAATATATACATGGGGGAATATACTCCTAATAATGTGGTGGTCTACTAGAAATTTTGATCGGTGGAAGACTCCATGATATCTGCTCCATCTTCGTCTTCATAATCATCATCACTGTCATCGGGATCGGAGTCGGTGTCGTCGATGATGATGTAGTCTTCAGAACGAATGTCATCAGAATGGTCGTCATCTCCTCCTGGCGCGGGGTCTCCCATGAATACTCCTAGCTTCCTTGTCAGGTCGTCATTCTTCTCCACTAGTATTGCGATTTCCTCCTCGTATCCGTCGCGTATAGACTTGAGTTCCTCTTCTAGCTCCATGTTCCTAGTCATCACCTTCTTCAGATCTATCATGCTTGCACACATCTGGTTCTCCTGTCGACGAAAGTGCTGGTTTAACTCCTGGATGAAGGCTGCAATGGACCTGTCCCTCCTGGTGCTGATCATCTCCCATTGCTCATCTCGGCGCCCACATATCTGGTAGATGGTGTCCTTAAGATCCTTGTGATAAACTTCGCCGATGCGTCCCATGGCGATGTGGGCTGCCATGCTCTTACCTAGATTCCAAGTTCGTGCGTGAAAGGAAAACTCTATGGGCTCAGTGACTGGCGTGAATGTCCTCCCTTGAACTTGAACTCGTATCGTCCAACGCTCCTCTTCTCGTAAAGTAGCGGTGTAGGTCCTGGTGAAGCTTGGTATTCCGATGTTTAGGTACCAAGTGACTTCCTTCAAGTGTCGTCCAAAAGGTGTGTCTTCATCCGGTTGTGCAAACTTGTTCCTAGAGTCCGCCATCCTATAGAGTAGAAAATGGAGAGGAGTCAGAAATGAGTAGCGAAGAGTGACATATGGCTTATCTTAGTGGTCGTGTCCTACATTCAACGTGTGCTCTGATACCATCTTGTAGCGATCCGACCTGAGACGGTCAAATCTCTGTGCATAAGTGTCATCCATGGATCGGTAATGCTGACACACACAGTACTCGAAGGATTTATAACAGAGAAGCAATCACACACTTATTACATCGATAGTCTCAAGAGAAAATTTAATACAATAAATATGGCTTAGGGCCATCTAAACAAGATAATAGCGGAAGGCTTGGAAGATAAAGTGAGTCCATCAACTCCAACGGCATAGTTGAGTGCACGACAACGACCTAGCGCACCTTACTCTTCGTCTGAAAAGTCTGCAACATGATATGTTGCAGCCCGAAACGGGTCAGCACATGGAATATGCTGGCAATGTAACACAGTAGTGCAATGAAAAGAATAAAAGCTATCACTACATGCATATATGGCTGGTGGAGGCTCTATGGTTACAATGTTTTGCAAAAAGCCAATTTTTTTCCTACATCAAAGGAATATAATTTGTTTAACTATCATGGTAGTTGTTAAACATTGAGAAGGTTCCTCCAACTCAATCCCAATTAAACAAGTAATTAACAACCCTACAAATTAAATTAGAGTGATGAGATCAACATGATAATCCAAGAACCACATACTTAAGATGTCCATAACCGGGGACACGGCTAACCATGATTAGTTTGTACACTCTGTAGAGGTTTGTGCACTTTTCCCCACAAGACTCGATCTCCTCCGTTGGATTTCTCGCACTACATGGTGTTTGAGAAACGGATGACCGAGACACAGTCTTTCCGAAACATTAACTCTAACCCTGGGTAGACAGTACCAACCTACATCCCCTACATCTGCTAGCCAGCACTGGAAGAGGTCATGCAACATACTTGACTATGCTAGAGCCCATAATAGCTTGTGGCTACACACGGAAGTTTCTAGCACGAATAATCTTATGATCCCTTTGAGCCTGGGTGGCAAGCCATAGGATGATCACACGGGTACTCCGGGATATCCTAGGACAACACTGGATTCTCCAGGTCCCCACAACCAATCCACCCAGATATGTATTTAAGTAGCCACCTTAAGTTAACCATTAATTAACAATCTCACATCTGTCATGGATACACTCAAACCCAATCCACGTCTACGAGCATAGCATGGCAATATAAGCATATCGTAGAAGTAATTCCCAAGGGTTTGATAATAAAAGGGCAATAGGTTTTACCTCATCATCTACTTCCCAAACCCCAAATGTTAAGAGATCCTACTCATGAAATGTTTGAGGGTTGTAACTAATGCATAAAAACAAGGTATGAAAAGGGTATGATCAATGTGTTACTTGCCTTGCTGACGATCTGCAAACCCTAGTGACCTGTAGTAGCACGCTTCGCACTCTGGGAATTCTATTGCAAACAAACAATAGCATACATAAGCAATCAAGCAAAGATGCATAGGTAAAACTCAATAAGAAGATCAAATCTGAAAGTCCAACTGAAGAGATTCGATCTGCAAAAAGAATCAATCGAATTGGAGCTACGGAACTGAAACTACGATCAAAAGAACCTCAAATTCAAATCTGCTTGAAACCAAAATTTAAATTGTCAAAACCTTTTTCAAGTTGATTAAACAGAAAGAGGGGCTCGATACGAAGATTTTGGCGTTGGTTTCACTGGATTTGGACAAACGGTTAAGAAATGGCGAGGGTTTGAAAATCAGGGGCTAATCTGCGATAAAAATAATCGCGGATAAGTCCCTGGCCGATAATAAAATAAAAAGAAAAGACTAACGAACGTTCGCTGTCTGAACCTAACCGGCGAACAACATTCGTTAAAACGAGCGAACGGACGAACCTCCACTAAATAACTAAACCGAATAAAAACAAAATAACAGATCTAAGATTTTTAAAAGAAAACCGATCGGTTTTTACCTAACCGGAAAAAAAACGACGGCGGCGAATCCGGCGAGATCCACGGGGCGGTGACGGCGGTTGACGGCAGCGGCGGCGACGCTGCATGTGGCGGGCGGCGGCGGCTGGCGGCGCTAGGGTTCGGGGGCGCGGGCGGGCTGGCGGCTCGGGCAGGCCTCCGTGGCTTATAAGGCCTGAGCGCGGACAGAGTCCGGCTCGGGCACGGCCCAAGGTCGGTTCGTTTTTTTAAACAGATTCCGCCAAGAAAAATCCTAAATAAAATAAAATAAAATAACTAAAAATGCCAAAAACAAGTTTCACCGTCTAAATAAAATATTTAGAACTTAGTGAACATTTTCTTGACCTAAAAATGCAATTTTGAAAAAATGCATATTTTTCTAATTCAAATAAAATAGCAATAAAATCCAAATAAAATTATTTACTTGATTTTAACATTTTTCCTCCAATATTTCATTTATTTTGGAGAAGTCGTATTATCTCCTCTCATATATTTTTAATATGAAATATTTTTGGAGAGAAAAATAATTAAAACCAAAATGATCCTTGTTTTGATATTTGAGAAAATTCAAATATGAAAACGGTGAAATCCCCAACTCTCTCCGTGGGTCCTTGAGTTGCTTAGGATTTCAAGGATCGCAAAGCAAAATGCAATAAAACATGATATGCATATGATGACCTATGTATAACATTCCAAATTGAAAATTTGGGATGTTACAATACTAAAGTTTTTATCACACAACAAATAACAAGCAATGAAATGAACTTCAGCTCAACCAATCCTCGGCGTTGGAAATGCTTGCTTTGAACCATAAGTAAGCCTCTAGGAAGGGCCAGCTATTGTCAATATTGAAACCAACGCAATACTCACCATCCAGGCTAAAGCGGCCTATATCAAAGCGATGAAATAAACTTCAGGTCAACCAATCCTTGGCGTTGGAAACGCTTGCTTTGAACCATAAGTGATTCTCTGGGCAGGGCCAGCTATTGTCAATATCGAGACCAACGCAGGACTCATCATCCAGGCTGAAGCGGCCTATATCAGGACGCATATTGTGATAGACGGGGTAGGGAACCATATCAATGCCTGATGTATAGATACAGTTTCTTCTCATAAATTGTAGTAACGTTGTGCCAACAGCAGCTGGATCACCTTTCACCGTCATTGGATAGTTTAGTCCAAGGAAGAAAGAGTTTTCTCCAAGACTATCAATATTGAACCAGGGAGAAGGTGCTGGCACTAGCATACCAGTATCCATCCTGAATACCCTACAATGGATGTTGGAATAGGTCCGGAGAGTGCGACCATGGGAGACAACACCTGCTTCCTTAGTAACATCAGCAGTGCCCTATATACAGACAAGAAGAGGTGATCCATCGGAATAAGTTGCCAGGCGCCACTGAGTATGTAGGTCCTGCTCGTGATCATCACCATCGTCATCTCCCCCTTGGTTATAAATTTTTTAAAGTATAGGTGGTGGAATGTTCACAGGACCTTGGAAACACAAGAAGGTTAATTAGTACAGGGATACTAACTCATGTGCATGTGGATGAAACAATTCTAAATACGGTGGAAGACAAACTTACCGAAACAATAAGGATTCCATGCAAAAACAGTGCCACAAGTGGTGGCAGCAAACACAAGATGCTTGTATTGAATTGCATCACAGTACTCATCCGTGTACAGAAATTGATTTTTGAGTAATATCCATTGAGGCGTGGAAGTAAGGATGGCAAGAAGCTTGTCGAAGATAGCAACAACATTATAGTTTGTGTAATCCCAAGAGCAGTTGGGAACTCGATAAATTGTTGTCTTCCATAGACGACAGTCACCATGATCGTATTTAAATGTACGTAGATCATCTGTGTGCTCAACCTCAGGGCACTCTGAGATTTTTGGAAGTGGAACCCAGTGATGAGTGTACACATTCACAAGTTCCCACTCGCAGTTGTACCCAATATAAACAACCCAATCTCCATTTGCGCCTGCCCAGACCTTACCCTTAAGCGATGACATCTTAACATCACACGTATCATTATCAAGCGGCATCAACTTGCACAAGGCGAGGCTTCCGTCGTCCCCACGCCAGCGAGCAGGGTCATGGCGAAGAAGATAGGGGAGATCAAACCGCTCCTGAGCCCTTGGGTTCTTTATAATGATGTTATTTGTTGAGTCGAGAATGGTCTTGAACGAACCTGCCATGCTAGCCGAGGTGATGACGTCGCACTGATCTATGAGTTCCTCCACCACGTCATCTCTCAGATCGGGGAAAGAATAACGGGGTCGTTTCCAGCCTGTTCCCTCCACGGAGAAGATGGTCAAACAATGGTAGAAGGAAGGCTGAAGGCAAATGGAGGGAGGAAGAGCGTGCGACCGCAGTTCCAAATCCAGAGGGAAAGGCGAAGAGGCAGTGGACGGTTGCCACGGTACATAAAGAGGTGGCCTACATAGACATCTGTTCGGAAATTGTACAAAAGGACTCGTCGTCGTCTCACTGACATGTTGAAACAGGACCACATGTCAACGAAACATGGTGTGTCATTTCTCGTGCAAAATGTGATCTCACTGCGTTGGCCCAAGGTGTCGCATTATTTCTCGACTTTATTTTTTTAATTAATGGTGTGTCGTTTAGTTTTGAAGCACAACTAATTGGTACTGTATGCAGAGAAAATATAAACTACTCTACCACTACTCCACCTCTAGTACTAGTATCAAAAAAGATATATAGGCTGGAGATTCAGCACTTGCTTGCTAAGGGCTACCCACTTAATTCTCACACTATCACCCTTTCTCCAGATCTAAAAAAGACGGCAGTGGCCCCTCTCTCTCCCTCCTCACTGGTGGTCACAGATCCGCCGGGGAAGAAAAGGACGTGCAACGTTGACGCACTCATTGGCGGCGAGCAAGGTGTCACACTGACGACAAGGCTGTCCTCTCAGACCTAGCGCCCACGCGGGATGGCCCCTGTCCCCAAGCTCGCTGACATAGTGTGTGTGGAGGACAACGACCACGAGCGAAGCCACTTCCCATCGACCCTCATGTATGCTACCTCTTTTCGAACCATACCTTTGTTCTATTACCCCATCTACCACGTCGCAGCATGTGGATCTTTTTCCACTCCACCATCTCCCCAATTTGCTATCCTCTGCTCTGCTAGTCACGCAGACGAAAACCTTAATTTGCACTATTAAAGGAAACCCTACTTCATGCAAACTAATCCATGTCTGGGTTGAATAAGGAAAGCAAGGCAGAAAGTACGGTCGAACTGACTAGGTATCGAACTCGCATCTAGGTTGAAAAGGGGAAAATCAGTAGCTAAGGAATGAGTCTTGTTTCTCTTGGTTGAAAGGGTAGAAAGGCATGACAATGCAATAGAGAATGACCAGGTCGATTGGTTTGTTGTCCTCACATAGGAAAAAGGTGGCTAAAGAGAACAAAAATGGGACGTAATCCACATATGTTGCCTGGATATTTGTTGCTCTGGGAACCCATCCCTCCCATGACACTCTATGCGTCCATGGAGGTGCATCGTACTGGTGCGCCCACTTTTCGAATGGGCCTCCCATGCTCTTATTGCCACTTTTTTCTGTTAGTATAACGCCACCGGTAAAGTCAAGCAATGCTACTACTAAAGTGATGTCACATTTAACTAATTCCGCACTCAGTCGAATGCCACCGATAAATTTAAGCAATGCCATTTAATGTCACTGGATTATTTCAGGGTTAGCTGTTGATTGTGGATGTATTAAAGACTTTTCAGCTAAGGCATTCTAATGCTGTTGCACAGCCAGTATACCAATGATGAAACTTGTTACTAGCTTCAGATTTTTGCACTGTTAATGCTTATAGATTACATACCTCACTTTCATGAGATAAGTCAATTTTTTTAGTACTGTGTCACCAAAATGCCAAGGCGCTGATGTCATTTTATTTTGGTTAAACTGCACAAAAATGATGAAGAGAAGAGGAAAGGTCGGGAGTGGGCACCTCCTCCTCCAGCTGTTTTCTTGATTTGGTTGATCAAGTTTTTATGTTTGATCGATTATCAAGATTGGGATAGCAATTTTGAGGTCCTCTCGAGTTTGAAATGATATTTACCTTGAAGGTACATGGTTTGCAAATATACTGTCATTTGTTAATAATGCTAGTTACCTTCAGAGTTTTCTATTTGGTTTAATGTTATTGCACAGCTAGTATACCAATGCTGAAACTTGTTACCTTTACATTTTGTATTGTTAATGCTTATAGAAATCTTCCAGTGCTAGATTATGGAAATCTGTTCAGTAAACCCATTGTACTGTACCTCGTAATAAAAAAACTACTCTACTGTTTCACTAGCCACTGGATTAGTGTATATTTGTACTATTCGAATGGTGTTGCATTAGCATATGGACATATATAATGTGTGGCAAGCTTTCCCAGATATGTGCTCAAGAAAACTACTACCTGTTTTTCTAAACTAGACGTTTGTGTACTTAAATTAAACTGCGAAAACGTCTTTTATTAAGGAACATAGGGTGTAGACTTCACTCAAATTATGCCGGTAAAGCTAGTCACATCTTTGTTAAAATTAATGTTCATTATGTTATCAGAGGTGGTCTGCATGTTTGTCTCTAATGCCTGTCGATTACATACCTGACATCATGATGTAATGGTAAGTCATTTCTTTTTGTACAGTGTCATTGAATTGTCAAAGCAGTGATGGCATTTTATTTTAGTTGAAGTGCACAAAATATGCTTAAAAGAAGAGGAAAGGTCAGGAATGGTTCAATCTTTCAGAAAATACTATGTATGCCTTCCTGACATCAGCCATTGATGCCTTATTTATTCCTTCAAACAGGTGGTTAGAAACAGTCTTGCTACCTTTTCCCATTAAGAAATTGAAATACTTATATTTGTGATTCTATGCTTCAACTAGTGCCAATTTTATAGTAATCACACTTTCAATATCTGTGCAAACAGGGATGCTCGATTTTAGTGGAACTGCACTGTAACATCCCAATTTTCAATTTAGATGTTATACATAGGTCAACATATGCATACCATATTTTTTTGCATTTTGGTTGTGATCCTAGAAATCTTAAGCAACTCAAGGACCCAAGGAGAGAGTTGGAGGTTTCTCAAATTTGAAAAGAGGATCAAATTTGATTTTTATATTTTTTCTCTCCAATTATTTCCAATATTAAGAATAAAATAGAAAAGATAATATGACTTCTTCAAAAGAGAGGAATATTGCAGGAGAAATTTTAAAATCAAATTTATGTTTTATTTGCTACTTTATCTGAATTAGAAAAATATCCATTTTTGAAAATTGCATTCTTAGGCCGGAAAAATGTTCACTTTGTTCTAAATATTAGACTTAGACGGCGAAAATTGTTTTTGACATTTTTTAGAATTTTTTTAAATTAGGATTTTACTTTCGGGCGAACTTTTTTTTAAAAAAAGTTTCAGACTAACCGGGCCGAAGGCCCAGCAGGCCGCCGCCTCCTCGCGCGGGAGAGTCTGCGCCGCCGCCGCCGCCCGAGTCCGGCCGGGGCACGCCTCCCGAGGCCGAGCCGTCCCCCGACGCCCCCTTGCCCAAGGCAGCCACCGCCCCGCCCCGCCCCCCCTTTAAAGCCGGACCCCCTCTCTTTCTCCTCACCACCGCCGCCTCCACCGCAAGCCACCGCCGCCGCTAGGAACTGCCGCCGTCGCTACCAGCCGCTGCCTCACACAGCCGCCCGCACCGGCCGCTGCTCCGCCCGACGCCGCGTCGCCGCCCCGCAGCCCCGCGTCGCCGTCTGCCGGAGCCGCCGTCTCGCCAGTAACCACCGCCGACCCCGCCGATTTTCCCCGGTTTTAGGTATAAACCTAGATTGGGTTTTTTTAGGTTTTGTTGGTTTATTTTATCGGTTCAACGGTTTTTAGATCGGGTTTTTTTAGGTTTCGTTGGTTTATTTTATCGGTTCAACGGTTTTTAGATCGATTTATTTTTTGGGGGTTCACTGTTTAGCGAACGTTCTCTGTTTAGTTCGTTTTAACGAACGGATTCGTTCGTTTAGTTTTGTTAGCGAACGTTCATTCGTTAGGTTTTTTATTTTTATTTTTATTTTCGACTAGGGACCTATCCGTGAATTTTTTATCATAGTTTAGTCCCTGATCTTCAAACCCTCGCAACTTTTTGCTCGTTCGTCCAAATCCAGTGAAATCAATGCCAAAATCTTTGCCTTGTTCCCCTCTTTCCGGATAATCAACTTGAACATGGTTTTGACAAATTAAAATTTGGTTTCAAGCTGGTTTGAATTCGAACTTCTTTTGATCGCAGTTTGAGTTTCGTAGCTCTGATTCAATTGATTCTTTTTGCAAATCGAAGCTCTTCAGTTGAACTTTCAATTTGGATCTTTTCATTTGAGTTTTACCCTTGCATATTATGCTGGAGTGCTTATGTATGCTATTGTTTGTTCACGATAGAGTTTCCGGAGTGCGAAGCGTGCTATTACGAGTCACTAGGGTTTTCAGATCATCAGCAAGGCAAGTAACCCTTTGATCATATCCCTTATTACCCAGTTTTTATGCATTATTTTCAATCCTCAAACATTGCATGAGTAGGAACTGTTTGACATGTGGGTATTCGGGAAGTAGTTGATGAGGTAGAACCTATCGTCTTTAATTCAAACCCTGGGAGTTACTTCTACGTTATGCTTATACTGCTATGCTATGCTCGTAGACATGGTTTGGGTTTGAGAGATCCATGACAGATGTGAGAGTTTTAACTAATGGTTAAACTTAAGGTGGCTACCTTAATACACATCTGGGTGGATTGGTAGAGGCACCTTGGAGCACCCAGTGGTTGTCTGGGCACCTGGAGCAATCCAGCGTTGTCCTGGGATATCCCGGAGTACCCGTGTGATCATCCTATGGAATGCCACCCAGGCTCAAAGGGATCATAAAATTATTCATGCTGGAAACTTCCGTGTGCAGCCACAAGCCATTATGGGCTCAGCATAGTTGAGTAAATTGTGTGACCTCTTTCAGTGGTAGGCTAGCAGATGTAGGGGATGTTGGTGGTACTGTCTACCCAGAGTAAAGAGTAAATGCTTCTGAAAGACTGTGTCTCGGTCATCCATTTCTCAAACACCATGCAGTACGAGAAATACAACGGAGGAGATCGAATCTTGTGGGGAAAAGTGCGCAAACCTCTGCAGAGTGTATAAACTAATCATGGTTAGCCGTGTCCCCGGTTATGGACATCTTGAGTATCTGGTACATGAATTATTGATTTGATCTCATCACTCTAATTAATTAATTTTTTGGTTGATGATTATTAATTTGGGATTGAGTTGGAGGAACCTTCTCAATGTTTTCAACAAACTTTGTAGTTAAATAAAATATATTTCCTTTGTTGTAGGGAAAAACTAGCTTTCTGCAAAAATAACCATAGAGCCTCCACCAGCCATATATGCATATAGTTATAGTTGTTTCGTGTTCATTGCTCTAGTGTTACTTTGCCAGCATGTTCCATGTGCTGACCTACAGAGGCTGCAACGTATTATGTTGTAGAGTTTTCAGACGAAGAGTAAGGTGCGCTAGGTCGTTGTCATGCACTCAGCTATGCCGTTGGAGTTGATGGACTCATTTACCTTCGAAGTTTCCGCAGTTATCTTATTTAGATGGCCTTCAGCCATATTATTGTAATGAGTGTGTGATTACACTCTGTTATAAATCCTCGAGTATTGTGTGTGTCAGCATTACCGATCTAGGGATGACACTTGTACACAGAGATTTGACCGTTTGAGGTCGGATCGCTACAAGATGGTATCAGAGTACACGCTGACTGTAGGACGCGACCACTAAGATGAGCCATAGGACACTTTTCTCTACTCATTTCTGACTCTTCTCCACTTTCCACTCTTCTCCACTTTCCACTATATAGATGGCGGACCCAAGGAACAAGTTTGGTCAACCGGATGAAGACACCCCTTTTGGACGACACCTGAAGGAAGCCACTAAGTACCTGAGCATCGGAATACCAAGCTTCACCAGGACCTATACCGCCACTCTACCGGAAGAAGAGCGCTGGACAATTCGAGTACATGTTCCAGGAAGGACATTCACACCAGTTAATGAGCCCATAGAGTTTTCCTTTGATGCACCAACCTGGAGTCTAGGAAAGAGCATGGCAGCTCACATCGCCATGGGACGCATCAGCGAAGTTTACCACAAGGAACTTAAGGACACCATCTACCAGATATGTGGACGCCGATATGAGAAATGGGAGATGATTTGCACCAGGAAGGACAAGTCCATTGCAGCCTACATCCAGGAGTTGAACCAACACATTCGTCGTCAGGAGAACCAGATGTGCGCCAGCATGATAGACCTGAAGAAGGTGATGACCCGGAACATGGAGCTAGAAGAGGAACTCAAGTCTACATGCGATGGATATGAAGAGGAAATTGCAGTACTACTTGAGAAGAATGAAGACCTGAAGAAGAAGCTAGGAATTTTCATGGGAGATCCCGCACTAGAGGAGGACAACCACCCAGAAGACTACATCATCATCGACAAGACCGACTTCGACCCCGACAGTGATGATGATTATGAAGACGAAGCTGGAGCAGATATCATGGAGTCTTCCTTCGATCAAAATTTCTAGTCGACCACCATATTATCAATAGTATTCCCCTATGTATATAGTAGTAGTCCGAGTATTTTGTAACGGTAGTTAGATCGATTGTATGCCCTTGTTTGAATTGAGTGGTGTGATATGAATGTGTTTGTCTCATGTGCATATGGGTAGTGATTTCTCTTTAGACCTCACTCTATTCTAATCTCTCCCCTCTAAACCTATCAGATGCCTCCGAGACGTGACCCCAGATTTTTCTTCCCATCGGAACTCACTCAGTTGATCCAACAACAACAACAACAACAACAACAACAACAACAACAACAACAACAACAACAACAACAACAACAACAACAACAACAACAACAACAACAACGACGACGACGACGACGACGACGACGACGACGACGACAACGACAACAACAACAACAACGACGACGACGACGACGACGACAACAACAAAAACAACCACAACAACGACAACAACAACAACAACAACAACAACAACAACAACAACAACAACAACAACAACAACAACAACAACAACAACAACAACAACAACAACAACAACAACAACAACAACAACAACAACAACAACAACAACAACAACAACAACAACAACAACAACAACAACAAACAGCAACAACAGCAACACCAGCAACAACAGTAACAACAACAACACCAGCAACAACAACAACAAACAGCAACAACAGCAACACCAGCAACAACAGTAACAACAACAACACCAGCAACACCAGCAACAACAGTAACAACAACAACAAGCCCTTAGGCCACCCATGTTAGTAAGCTCGCCAGGAGCAGAGTATATGGCCAGCCGATGGTGTGATCGGTTACCCCTAACCATTGGTAGTCACGTTTTCCCCTCAGACCTAATAATTTTGGAGTCATAAGGATTGGATATAATATTAGGCATGGATTGGCTATCAAAGTATGGAGGAAACATCGACTGTACTAGTAAGTCAATTTTACTCACCACCCCGGAGGGAAAGAGGATCAAGTATGTATCCAGGCATGCGCCAAGGAGGACCCATGTGAATTTCCCTCTCGGGAGTTGTTCAGGAAGAAGTGCATGTTGTGAAGGATTACCCGGATGTATTTCCAGAGGAATTACCAGGCATGCCACCAGATCGAGACATAGAATTTTTTATAGAGCTGTTGCCAGGCACCGGACCAATATCGAAGAGACCGTATCGGATGCCCGCAAATGATCTAGAGGAAATTAAGAAGCAGATTAAGGAGTTATTGGAGAAAGGTTATATTCGACCAAGTTCATAACTATGGGGAGCCCCAGTGCTCTTAGTTGAGAAGAAGGATGTATCTTTGAGAATGGTTGTTGATTATCGGGCATTGAATGAAGTGACGATCAAGAACAAGTACCCACTACCGATGATCAATGATCTATTTGACCAGTTGCAAGGAGCTAAAGTATTTTCCAAGATCGCTCTTCGATCAGGATACCACCAGTTGAAGATCCGAGAACAGGATATACCTAAGACAGCTTTTACCACAAGGTATGGGCTATATGAGTACACGGTCATGTCTTTTGGATTGACTAATGCCCCTGCCTACTTTATGAGTATGATGAATAAGGTGATCATGGAGTTTTTGGATAAATTTTTTGTGGTATTCATTGATGATATTTTGGTGTACTCGAAGAATGAAGAGGAACACAAGGAGCATTTGCGCTTAGTTCTCGAGAAGCTTAGGGAACATCATTTGTATGCCAAGTTCAGCAAGTGTGAATTTTGGTTGAAGGAAGTTGGATTTCTTGGGCATGTTATATGAAGAGAAGGTATAGCAGTAGACCCTACCAAGGTTCATTCCGTCACTGAGTGGTTGGCACCCACCTCAGTAGGAGAGATCCGCAGTTTTCTAGGACTCGCAGGATATTACAGGAGGTTCATTGAGAATTTTTCCAAGATTGCAAAACCCATGACAGAGTTTTTGAAGAAGGACACCAAGTTTAAATGGACCGAAGATTGTGAAGCCAGTTTTCAGTAGTTGAAGAAACATTTGGTTACAGCCCAAGTGTTGATTCTTCCGGATATACGCAAGGATTTCCAAGTATATTGCGATGCTTCTCGCCTAGGACTTGGAGGTGTACTTGTGCAAGACGGAAGAGTTGTTTCATATGCCTCACGTCAGCTTCGACCTCATGAGTTGAACTATGCCACACATGATTTGGAGTTAGCAGCCATAGTGCATGCGCTCAAGACCTAGAGACATTTTCTTGTTGAAAACCGTTGTAATGTATATACGGACCATAAGAGTTTAAAGTATATCTTCACACAGAAGGAGTTGAATCTCAGGCAGAGGAGATGGTTGGAGCTCATAAAGGATTATGATATGAAGCTGCATTATCATCCAGGAAAGGCTAATGTCGTGGCAGACGCTTTGAGCCACAAGAGTTATGTCACTACCCTTGTAAGCGGAGGATTATCGCAGGAGTTAGTCGACGATCTCAAGGAACTTCGTTTGGAGATAGTTCCAAGAGGTTTTGTTGCAACAATGGAGGTTCAGTCTACATTATTGGGAAAGATTCGAGAAGCTCAGAAGGATGATAAGGAAATTGCTGAGATAAAGGAGAAGATGAGCGAAGGAAAGGCCTCGTGAGGATGAGCATGAAACTTTATGGTTTGAGGATCGTGTATATGTGCCCAATAATGCGGAGATCAGGAAGTTAATAGTTCAGGAAGCTCATGACTCGCCATATTCGATACACCCCGGAAACACCAAGATGTATTTGGATTTGAAGGAACATTTCTGTTTGACAGGTATGAAGAAGGATATCGCCGAGTATGTAGCAGTATGTGATGTATGTCAGAGAGTGAAGGCAGAACACCAGAAGCCAGCAGGATTACTACAGCCTATGTCGATACCCGAATGGAAGTGGGACAAGCTTGGCATGGATTTCATCACCGGATTACCCAGAACACGATCGGGATATCATTCTATCTGGGTAGTAGTTGATCACTTGACCAAGGTAGCTCACTTTGTCCCAGTGAAAACCACTTATACGAGCGCAAAGTTGGCCAAGATATATATGACCAGGATCGTATGTCTGCATGGAGTTCCAAGGACCATCGTATCAGATAGAGGGACACAGTTTACCTCGAAGTTTTGGAATCAGCTACACCAGACTTTGGGTACCAGGTTAGAGTTCAGTACAGCCTTTCATCCGCAGACAGATGGACAAACCAAGAGAGTCAACCAGATTATGGAGGACATGTTGAGAGCTTGTGCGCTAGATTATGGATCTAGGTGGGATGACAATTTGCCTTACGCAGAGTTCTCCTACAAACAACAGTTATCAGGCTAGTTTGAAGATGGCCCCTTTTGAAGCTTTGTATGGGAGAAGGTGCAGGACACTGTTGATGTGGGATGAAGTAGGAGACCTTCAGTTGTTTGGACCAGATTTGATCAAAGAGTCTAAAGAGAAGGTTAAGTTGATTCGTGATAGACTGAAGGTAGCTCAGTCTAGGCAGAAGAGTTATGCCGATACAAAACGCAAGGAGGTAGTTTATGAAATTGGAGACCGAGCATATCTTCATGTATCACCACTGCGAGGAGTGCAACGATTTGGAGTTAAGGGGAAGTTAGCCCCGGGATTTGTAGGACCGTACCGAGTTTTGGAGCGTATGGGAGAGGTTGCCTACAAGTTGGAGATACCCGAAGGATTGTCAGGAGTACATGATGTGTTTCACGTTTCCCAGTTGAAGAAGTGTCATGATGAGATGGCCGATATTCCTCTAAGAGATACAGTGCCCCTGGAAGCAATTCGGTTGAAGAGTGATCTAACCTACGAGGAGAAACCCGTCAAGATTCTTGAGTTTGTGAGCCGAGTTACCCGCAGCAAGGTTATCAAGTTTTGCAAAGTTCAGTGGAGCCACCATACCGAGGATGAAGCCACCTGGGAACGAGAAGAAGACCTACGGAAAGACCACCCACACCTATTTTCTAGCCAACCCGAATCTCGAGGGCGAGATTCATCTTAAGGGGGGTAGGCTTGTAACATCCCAATTTTCAATTTGGATGTTATACATAGGTCATCATATGCATACCATATTTTTTTTCATTTTGGTTGTGATCCTAGAAATCTTAAGCAACTCAAGGACCCAAGGAGAGAGTTGGAGGTTTCACAAATTTTCATATTTGAACTTTCTCAAATTTGAAAAGAGGATCAAATTTGATTTTTATATTTTTTTCTCTCCAATTATTTCCAATATTAAGAATAAAAGAGAGAAGATAATATGACTTCTTCAAAAGAGAGGAATATTGGAGGAGAAATTTTAAAATCAAAATTATATTTTATTTGCTATTTTATCTGAATTAGAAAAATATGCATTTTTTAAAATTGCATTATTAGGCCAGAAAAATGTTCACTTTGTTCTAAATATTAGACTTAGACGGCGAAAATTGTTTCTGGTATTTTTTAGAATTTTTTTATAATAGTATTTTTCTTTCAGACGATTTTTTTTAAGTTTCGGACCGACCGGGCCGAAGGCCCACCAGCCCAGCAGGGCGCCGCCTCCCCGCGCGGGAGAGTCCACGCCGCCGCCGCCGTCCGAGTCCGGCCGGGGCACGCCTCCCATGGCCGAGCCGCCCCCGGCGCCCCCTTGCCCAAGGGAGCCCCCCCCCTTTAAAGCCGGACCCCCCTCTCTTTCTCCTTAGCACCGCCGCCTCCACCGCAAGCCACCGCCGCCGTTGCTGCATCGCCTCGCGCTGCCTCCCGCACCGCCCGCCGCCCCGCGCCGCCGTCCGCCGGAGCCGCCGTCTCGCCGGAAACCGCCGCCGACCCCGCCGGTTTTTGCCAGTTTTTAGGTATAAACCTAGATCGGTTTTCTTAGGTTTCGTTGGTTTATTTTTTCGGTTCAACGGTATTTAGATCGGTTTTATTTTTGGGGGGGTTCGCTGTTTAGCGAACGTTCTCTGTTTAGTTCGTTTTAACGAACGGATTCAATCGTTTAGTTCTGCTAGCGAACATTCGTTCGTTAGGTTTTTTCTTTTTATTTTTATTTTCGGCTAGGGACCTATCCGTGAATACTTTTATCACAGTTTAGTCCCTGATTTTCAAACCCTCGCAACTTTTTGCTCGTTCGTCCAAATCCAGCGAAACCAACGCCAAAATATTCGTCTTGTTCCCCTCTTTCTAGATAATCGACTTGAACATGGTTTTGACGAATTAAAATTTGGTTTCAAGCTGGTTTGAATTCGAACTTCTTTTGATTGCAGTTTGAGTTTCGTAGCTCCGATTCGATTGATTCTTTTTGCAAATCGAAGCTCTTCAGTTGAAATTTCAATTTGGATCTTTTCATTTGAGTTTTACCCTTGCATATTATGCTGGAGTGCTTATGTATGCTATTGTTTGTTCACGATAGAGTTTCCGGAGTGCGAAGCGTGCTACTACGAGTCACTAGGGTTTTCAGATCGTCAGCAAGGCAAGTAACCCTTTGATCATATCCCTTATTACCCAGTTTTTATACATTAGTTTCAATCCTCAAACATTGTATGAGTAGGAACTGTTTAACATGTGGTTATTCGGGAAGTAGTTGATGAGGTAGAACATATCGTCTTTAATTCAAACCCTGGGAGTTACTTCTATGTTATGCTTATACTGCTATGCTATGCTCGTAGACGTGGTTTGGGTTAGAGAGATCCATGACAGATGTGAGAGTTTTAACTAATGGTTAAACTTAAGGTGGCTACTTTAATACATTTGGGTGGATTGGTTGAGGCACCCTGGAACACCCAGTGGTTGTCTGGGCACCTCGAGCAATCCAGCGTTATCCTGGGATATCCCGGAGTACCTGTGTGATCATCCTATGGAATGCCACCCAGGCTCAAAGGGATCATAAAATTATTCATGCTGGAAACTTCCGTGTGCAGCCACAAGCCATTATGGGCTCTGGCATAGTTGAGTAAGTTGTGTGACCTCTTTTAGTGGTAGGCTAGCAGATGTAGGGGATGTAGGTGGTACTGTCTACCCAGAGTAAAGAGTAAATGCTTCTAAAAGACTGTGTCTCGGTCATCCGTTTCTCAAACACCATGTAGTGCGAGAAATACAACGGAGAGATCGAGTCTTGTGGGGAAAAGTGCGCAAACCTCTGCAGAGTGTATAAACTAATCATGGTTAGCCGTGTCCCTGGTTATGGACATCTTGAGTATCTGGTATTTGAATTATTGATTTGATCTCATCACTCTAATTAATTAATTAATTTGTTGGGTTGATGATTATTAATTTGGGATTGAGTTGGAGGAACCTTCTCAATGTTTTCAACAAACTTTGTAGTTAAATAAAATATATTTCCTTTGTTGTAAGGAAAAACTAGCTTTCTGCAAAAATAACCATAGAGCCTCCACCAGCCATATATGCATATAGGTATAGTTGTTTCGTGTTCATTGCTCTATAGTGTTATTTTGCCCGCATATTCCATGTGCTGACCTACACACGCTGCAACATATTATATTGCAGAGTTTTCAGACGAAGAGTAAGGTGCGCTAGGTCGTTGCCGTGCACTCAGCTATGCCGTTGGAGTTGATGGACTCATTTACCTTCGAAGCTTCCACAGTTATCTTATTTAGATGGCCTTCAGCCATATTATTGTAATAAGTGTGTGATTGCACTCTGTTATAAATCCTCGAGTACTGTGTGTGTCAGCATTACCGATCCAGGGATGACACTTATACACAGAGATTTGACCGTTTGAGGTCGGATTGCTACATGCACAAAAAGTCCAAATGGTTCAACATTATGATCATGTTTTCTTCCAAACCGGTATATCCAATTGGTGGCAACTATGAGCTGTTCATTATGAAGGTACATGGTTTGCTAATATTGCTACTCTTTTTGTACTATCATTAGATAGTAATATTAGTGGTTTACATGTGAAATTGTTGGCAGGGTGGACCTACATTGGAGGTGCAGGACATGATTTAATGATTGGATGCTCAATTTTGGTTGTATCGATTTCACCTCTTCCATCAATGCGGACATGGATATCCTTGGTCTGATGAAGAATAAGCGCTATATTTCTGCTCTGTACCAGCAAACAGTTGAGTAGAAAATTGTCCAGGGCAAAACATGACAGTATCAAATTGTCCAGTGCAAAACATGACATATGCTAAGAGGAAATGACTAGCAGAGACGTGTTTAAACCAAAAATACAAGGTGGGGTATATGTTTACTAGCTGCTTGATATTTGTGCAGACAGATGTCTGCCCGTTGCTATTTGGCAAACAAACAAAGTGACCTCAATTTTGGTGGAACTGCACAAGAGAATAGTATGGTCACTGCATGCAGTGCCATTTGAAAATAGACACAGAAAGATTGGATAATCACTTCATGGACTGCACAAAAGTAGTACTATACTATTTATTGGCCAACACTAGGTGCTTCATTGCTTTGGTCTGATTATACAATGGGCATCATTTTTCCTAAGTTAAAGTTTGTATTCCAAAAATAGTCTCGTTGTGTGATCGAGAGAAGACCAAATCATATTGCAATGGATGTTCCTCCATCATGTGTGGTTCATTCTCATGGTTCCAGGTGTTGGTGAAACCACTTACGTTTGCAAGAGGAAATGTAGACTTCACAAACAAATTTGTCTTTCACTCTGTACTGAATGTTGGCCCAGAGAAGCATCCATGTTAGTAGCAAGAACATGTTGATCTTTGCTTTTGGAGCTACATATTTTTATATGATCTATGAATCATTGAGATGCATTAACATGTTGGTCTTATGTATGGGAATTGTACTAGTTGGTTGTGATTTGGGGCTACTATGTGAACATATTACAATGCCAGACCTGTGAGTCTCATGTGAACATTTCGAACGGATCGGCTCTTACTACTGTGCACAACATGATCCTTTATTTCTGTGTGCTCAGTGTTTAGAAGTTACTAGTAGTTCCTTATTTCTATTCGCTCAGTGTTTACAAGTTACTGGTCGATCACTAGCTAGCCTACTAATACTCTCCCGACAGTTTTAGTTGCGACGCAAGATCTGAAGGTGGCAGTTTTTTGAATAAAAATGCCTACCTCTCAAGGAAATGATATGTTGTTCTGAACAAAATGACATGTGAATTTGAAGAAACTGCTAGCAAAAATGTTCGCAAATGCCTTATCTCCCAGCAAACGTTCATCAACTATTGCGATCCTACACCTACACTATCCAACCGATTCGATCCTACATGAATAACCAGCGGATCAGGCAAGTACCTCATCTGGATGAATCGAGCGCACTCGTTTGACCATCATACCGATGTGCGACCCAGCACGGACGGGACGCACCACTGACGGGACGGGACGGGATGGCACAATCATAATTTCAAATTTTCTAGTTTTCCACGGCAAGCTGGCACGCTAAGCCATGTCTGCTTATGCATTGAATTCTGATGACCGTGATGACCGTCGTGTTTTCCGCGACACGCTGGTTCACCTACCTTCCGCCTATAATTACTGGTTCCCGATGTTCTTCGGTGGCACCATCACGCAACTCGCCCTATCCTCATAAGCCCCCCACCAGCCCGATGTCGCTCGCCACTTGCCCTCGCTCTCGCCACATTCGTCATGCCCCTGCCCGTCCGCAATAGGTGACGCCGGAGGCGGTCATGTCGGAACTAGTGTTCGGTTTTTCACCGGAAGGCAGGCGGAGGGAGGAAGCATTCTATCGGTCTTTAGATGGCAATGCGGAGTATGAGGACTTGGTGGAGCGTGACCGCCTGGAGGAGGAGCAGCATATCACCGATTTGCGCAGCCAGCGGGGCATGGAGCAGCAGCGCACCGACACTCTGAGTCGGGAGCAGAGCGCCCGCAACTGGGCCGAGTACGTGGAGGCCGGCGCCCGGCAAATAGCCCTGGAGGCTGTCGAGCACACACGCGTTCGCGATGCCAAATTTCACTACCATCTCGTCAAGTGGGTTTCTCGCTTAGAAGCCAAAGCTTCGGTGGACCACGGCGGCATGGAAAGGGCCAACGCGCCCTATCGCACCTCTAGCAAGTCCGAGGTGAGGAGGAGGATGTCGGTGCCGGCGTTTAGCGTGTACCGCAGATGGCGGTCGGCATCGTCTAGTTAGCTAAGACTAAGTTAGTACTTGTACACTACTAGAGTATTAGTGTGAGTAGATAGTTAACTTGGCTATGATGGTTGTCAACGTAGAAGTTCAGTACTCTATATCTAGATCAGACATGTTACTTTGCTCTGAATGTTGAACTTTCCGTTTGAACGTATGGAATGGGTTGTTATTTTTTTAAATGGGATGTATTTGTCCGCCACGGGTTTAGAGGCTGGCTTGTGGGCCTACTAGGTTGACGCGTACACAATCAGGAGATGATTGTATGTGGAGAGGATGACAGCAGGGACCCACCAGGGTCATGGCAGTACGGAAGCAAGTGCCTCCTTATTTCAAGCCAAAAAATGGTTCCTCCTAATGGATTTCTGACATCTAGGTCTCATGCCATTGTCAATGTAGTCAATAAACGAGAGAATTGCACAACGAGCGGCTAACACCAGGACCCAGCAGCTCGCCAAGTTCTTTTTGTTTTGGAGACAGAAGCAGGGGTGTCAACTGGGCTGTGCGGGGCACTCTGGCATGTCTAGCGAGCCTTTTATTTTATGTTTCCCATAAGACCAGCCAGTAGTTTTTTTTCTTTCTGAAAATGGCTAGCCCAGTTTTTTTGTTCTTTTGCAGAATACCCAACCGAGGCCTACTTGCTTTTGTCAGCCCTGTTGGGCCTCAAATCTTTCAAGACGAGGAGAGTTTCGTTCGGCTTGCCCAGAAAATGGGCTATCAGTAATGGGAAATGGGATGTACATTTTTAAAACACATCAAACCGGCAAATAGTTTCAATTTTTTTTCATTTCGAGACTTTAAATTCCATTGATTTTTATGCATGGACAATTATTTGGATTTATATTGATATAAATTTATTTTTCAAATTAGTTTGAATGTGACTCGAAATTTCAAGATTAAAAACAGTTCGGACCGCACTGAAATATGCAAAATTTCGTATAATTTTTTAACCGTGGCCACAATATGGACTGTAATGCTAACAAAAAGAATATGGGCTCCAAGAAAAACCTTAAGAATTAGCAAATGGGCTGTAAATTATTAGAAATAATGGAAGATGGGTTATATGTTGTTTTCCATAGATTTTGTGGCTGACTTATGCGCCTACTATAGGTTGACGCGTATGCTTTCCTAAAAAAAATGTTGACGCGCACGCAAGGCCGTGTCAACTTAGTCAACACACGGGAGCAGTGACTATTGGATGTCCATCCAACGGCCGTCGTGCTTCTTCAATCTCTGATCTTCCTGCTCCAGCCGCCCAAACCAGCGCCGGTGGGATTGCCTGCTCCCTCCTCTCGTGGCCGGCTGTGCTGCCGCCAGGCCATCCCTCTACCCACCCGAACCTCTTGTTATTTTCTAGCGACGTAAGCCTCACCCCGTAGCCGACCAGTCAGCCCTTGTACTCCCCTCAGCGTGGGCATCCACTATTGTGGCTTCGCCGGCTCCGGGTCGTTCCCTTCCTGGGCCTTGCCATCGTCCACCGTGTTGGTGCTCTCGGCGCGGCGTGGTCAACATGGTCAACAAACAACAGCCATCAGAAGAGGGATGTAAGTGGAGAGGCTGATAGTAGGGACCCACACAAGCAAGTGCCTCCTTATTACATGAAAAAATGATTGCTCCTGCTGATAGCTGGGACCCACCGGTTGTATCTTCGCACAGAAGGAAGTGCCTCCTTGTTATGGGAAAAAACTATTCCTCCCGGTGATAGCTCAGACTCGGAAGATTTGGTGGCTGACTTGTGGGCCTACTAAGTTGACGCGTACGCAGGGCTTTGCCAACTTAATAAACAAATTATTCTAGCAGCTGGACCGTTGGATGTCAATCCAACAGCCGTGCTGCTTCTTCAACCTCTGATCTTGCTCCTGTCTCCCGTGGGCGACAGTGCTGCCCACGCACCCAAACCAGTCAAGTTTCTCACTCCTCTCCATCTGTGACTCCACTACCGCATCTTCCCCATCTCCGGGTCGTTCCAGTCTAGGGCCTCGCCATTGTCCATCGGCC
The DNA here is from genome assembly GCF_018294505.1 of Triticum aestivum. Lineage (NCBI taxonomy): Eukaryota > Viridiplantae > Streptophyta > Magnoliopsida > Poales > Poaceae > Triticum > Triticum aestivum. Next base: position 303,786,088 of record NC_057796.1, read on the forward strand.
TTGGTGCGCTCGGCATGGTGTGGTCAATGTGGACGTGGTCAACAAACGAGAGTCATCGAAAGATGAATGTGCGTGGAGAGGCTGACAGTGGGGACGCACCACGCCCATGGACGCATGCATGCAACTGCATCCTTTTTACCTTGAAAATAATATTTTCTCCCCCTGACAGCTGGGACCCACCAGCTACATATTCGCACGCAAGGAAGTGCGTCCTTATTATGAAAAAAAAACGATTCCTCCCCCTGACAGCTGGGACCCATAAGCTATATCTTCGCACGCAAGGAAGTGCCTCCTTGTCCTCCCTGACAGCTGGGACCCACCCGGTCGAACCATATGTAGGGTTGTCTCTCTGGTAGCAAACGTGTATGTACATACTCGTCGATCGGTCTCTTTGCAAGGATGAATTGTGGTCGAGCAAGGAGCGGCACGTGTGACGTAGCAGTTGAGGCAGTCATGTATAAATCATGTACACGTACGTACAGCCATGCTGCAAGAAAGTAAATACGGCTACGTACATACATACAGGCGGGGTCTCGAACGCATACAACGACGGCGTCCTGTTCATCGGCAGCCAACCGGCTGGGTCGGAATGGAGAAATAGCATTGTGTTCATCGGGAGGCAACAGACTAGGTCAGAATGCTTCGTGTTCATCAGGAGCCAACCGGCTTGGACGGAGCGGCCGAAATGGGGCCTGGCATACCGCAAAACAGAGGAAATAGACTTGTGTTCGAGTGCCTACGGTCGAAACAGGGTTTTGTTGATTGGGAGGGGTGTGGCGTACCGCAAAATAGAGGAAATGGACTTGTGTTGGAGCGCCTACGGTCGAAACAGGGTCCTGTTCATCGGGAGGGGTGTGGCGTACCGCAAAATGGGACTCCATGGGCTACTGTTCATCCACCATCTACTGCCTCGCTCCAACCTCCACGATCTACTGTTCATCCACCATCGACTTCCTCCAGCATCCACGGGCTACTGTTCATCCACCTCGACTTCCTCCAGCCTCCACGGGCACTGTTCATCCATCCCGACCTTCCTCCTGCCTCCACCAGCTACTGTTCATCCATGGGCTATTGTTCATCTAGCCTCCACTGGCTACTGTTCATGGAGCCTCCACGGGGTCCTGTTCATCCACCCCTAACCGGCTCGGGTGTGGGGGCCTCCTCGATCAGGGTCATGTTCATCCAGCGGCAACGGCCTCTACTACTAGGGGGTTCTGTTCATCCAACCCCGACCAGGAATTGTTCATCCAACCCCCAACAATGGTCATTGTTCATCAAGAGGCAATAGGTATGATCGGCTTCAATTAGCAGCAGTAGCGAAGGAATTGCTCAAGTTCAGTTAACAGCCAAGGGATTGATCACTCGGGTTAAGTAATGTAGCTAGTGCAATCACTCGGGTTCAGTAAGAGAACGCCTCGCTCGGGTTCAGTTAGAGTCCAATGCCTCTCACACACGCGCATACGTGTACGAGAGAAACGCGCAAACCTCCGTGCATCGCTCGGCCCCGACCACCCACCATAACCGGGAACTCCCCAAAATTTTCCTCGCCCTCGCTTCTACCATGATTTTTTCCGTCATGGACAGCCCAAAGAATGTCATGCAGGTGCGTCCCCGGCCCGCCCAGGACGAAAAGCCCATTTTCTGTCATGATTTTTTGTCATAGAAGTAGGAGCCCACCACATCTATGATGATACATGGTTTTGTCACAATTATTTTCATAGAAGTGTCATAAGCATGATAGAAAAAAAATTGTTCGGCCCAAATGTCATGGATGTGTCTTTTTTTGTAGTGTCCTCAGCCCACACACAAGCGGTACTACCGCTCCAGGAGCGGTACTACCGCTTCCTACAGGAAGTCAAGGAGAAAGAAGAAACAGGGGAGAACAGAGCACTGGGCGGTAGTAGCAGCGGTGGTAGGGGTGGTACTATGGCCTACATGCGGTACTATCTCCTCTACTACCACTCCTACTTCCGCTCGTACTCCAGGGTAAATAAGGTAGCGCGATAGAGACCCAGAGGTACTACCGTAGAACTCGACACGAAAAGTCAAGACCACAACCATGAGCGGTAGTACGAGCGGAACTAGCAGCGGTACTACCGCTGCAGCCCGCGGTACTACCGCTTGCAGCTCTCCACCATTTCTTCAGCAAGATAGATGGACAACTCCAAGGAAGTGAAAGTGGCGATGGGTGCAATATGAGTGTGTATGTGATGATTCCACCCAAACCTTTCCGAAACGGACCCCCTCTTGATAGTATGGTTTTTCCCTATGACTCAAGTCTACCGAAAAAGAAACGCAGGAAAGAAAACCATCTTCACTTTGAAACTCCGAGGGGCACGAATCGTCTTGTGCCATATGCTTGATAGTCTGAAATGCTCAATGCACACGATTAGTCCACAAACACATTGTCATCAATCACCAAAACCACTTAGGGAGAAATATGCCCTAACAATCTCCCCCTTTTTGGTGGATTGATGACAACATGGCATTTTCACTAAAGATGTATCAATGAGGCGTGCAAACCCACAGATCTACAAAATATAGACGGGCTCCCCCTAGATGTGTGCACTACTTTAGATATGCTTTTGGAATGCAAAGTGCACACATTTAGGATCCACACTCCCCCTATATTTTATAAACCAAGCAATACTTGCAAAAACATAATAAGTATGATAGCAGGCAAGAAATAACATGTGAGCATACAAATAAGAGCATATGGTCATAAGATACATCTCACATGCAACAGCAAATAATAACATAAAGTCCTCAACGTAATAGATAGAGATGGGATAGCTCATATGTTTCACACCATATGGTCTCGAATTAATAAGACAGATACAAACCAAAGCAAATGAAATAGTTCGAGCAGAAAGAGCACAATGCAGCAAATAAAAGGACACACACTAGACACAAGACACAGCAAATCCCTAAGCTCTCTCCCCCTTTGGTATCGATACACCAAAAGGGCAGAGAGTACACCTAAGAACAAAGGTGGTAGCAACACTCCAAGACATCACCAACCGTGCTCCTCCTCCTCAGACTCCTCTGCAACAGGTGGAGGACCCCCAGTGCCCTCATCAGAATCGGTCCATGGGTAGTGTTGTCTGATCCAAGCATCCTCGTCGGTGATCCTGTCCTCGGAGCCACTAGCAGGGTCGAGGCCAACCTGCCTCATGATGGCCTTGTCATGACTGTGGGCCCTCTTCGCTTCCACGTGAGCCCTCTACTATCCCTTAGCTTGTAAACAAAACAACTTCTTCATCTTCTGCTTGAGCTTCTTAGCCCAAGAGGGCTCCTCTGATGGTGGCTCATAGTCCGGCTCGTCATCCTCATCAGACCCGACAAAGTCACTCTCTAGGGAAGCAGGAGCAGAAGTCCTCGACTTCTCCTTCTGTCTAGTTGAATAACATCATGAGACACTAAGTCCCCAGTGATAAGCTCCTCATCTAGAAACAAAGAAGCCCATGTATCCTCAATGAGTTGCATCAAGTAAGGACCATAGATGATGCACTTACGCTCCATGACTGCAGAGCGAAGTTCTGGCCACATAACATGAGAAACATCCAACACCTCCTGAATGTCCTGCTGCTTCTGGCAGAAGAGAAGTAGGTCCACCAAAAAGGAGTGCACCATATCCTGCTTTCCAACACAAGGGAACAGAGTGTTCTTGAAGATCCGATGCATGATATCAAGAAAGGGCCAGAGCTCATAGGAGACGTGCCCAGTCTCAGACACCTTCCTCATAGAAAAAGGCCACAAAACCTCCTTTTGAGTAGCAGTAGCCTCCCGGTGAGGGCGAAACCCTATTGGGGTTTGGGTGCCCTTAGCATCATAAGACATACTTTCCATGAAGTTCTTCCAAGAAGCTGACAGAACCCAACCATTGGTCATCCAAGTAAGAGTACTCTCCTCATCGTGTCCAAAGTGCACCGTGGCATAGAACTGAACCACAAGCTCCACATCAAAGCTCCACATATAGCTCCTCGCACCTCTGAAGTGCGGCTCCAAAGTAAGCCAAATCCCTCTCCATATGAGTGAGGTCAACGGACTTGACTTTCACATACAGATTCTTCTTCCCCTTCAACACGTCATGATAGATAGACTGTTGCATCTTGTTCCAAAACGAACAACTGACAAGCAAAGGATCCTCAGGCACTCGGTATGGATTGCGCTTACGCGCCAAACAGAACTCCTGAGCAGACATCTAATGAACGCCCTTGGGCCCCTTATTCTTAGAAGCGGTCACTTTTACTCTCTGTCTTGGCTGCTCCCTTGAGCCACTCACGGGCACGGTGCCTCTCTGTGGAATGGTGCCACTCTCTTTTTTTTAGCACATCAGCGGAACGGTAGCACTTGGAGCCACCGGAACGAGTGGGATTCTTGCGATGAGCCTAATGCCCATGAAGGAACATAGGAGTAAACAAGTTGCGTAAGACAAGATAAAGAGATACACAAGAGTGAAAGTTGAACGGTAAAAACTGGAAATTGGCAGCATGAGGCGGTAGTACTGCACCTCCCAGCGGAAGTACCGCACACAAGCGGTAGTACCGCTCGAGGCGGACGTCAACGAGGCTGACAACTACCACGGAGAGATCCAGTAGTACCGAAGATGCCAAATTCAAATTTCCGCGGTTAAACCTTCAATCTACGTACTCGAGCAGTCTCCCAAGATCTACTCATGTCTCGATTTGACCAAAAACCGATGTAAGCAACGGATAGAGCCCAAGACCTAGATTCAAGAAATAGAATCATAGGAGAGAAGAACGGGGGCAATATCGGGTTCCATGGCACGAGGAGAAGGTGGGGATCGATCCCACCGGTCAGAATAGAGGGAGACGGCTTGGACCCGGTGGCCCTCTAGTGCTTGCTTGTTGCCTGATAGACGAATGGGTATGGGGAGTGGAAACTTGCTCTGCCCGACTCATAACCCCCACGCCCAGTCACAGAGCGGTAGTACCGCCCCGGTACAAACCCACGACAGAAGGCCTGGTAGTACCGCTCGGGTAGTAGTACTGGGGACCAAGGCAGTACTACCGCCCGGAATCCGCGGTAGTACCGTGCAGATGACAGCAAGCAGAAACAATATAGGAAGGGGTGGCTTATTCAAAAGGAGGAGACAAGAAGCAATAACAAAAGATATAGACACTCCAAGAACTAAAACAAGAGAAGAGAGAAGCAAACTTGAAGCAACTCAAAACATACACACAAGGTCCTCAAGACTAGAGACAAAAAATAAAGTCAACTCGAGGAGTAACCTCTCAAAGAGAAGGCAGCGGCCGAAGCCACCTATGTTTGAGTCAATTGGTATGGCACCACAAAGATTTTAACCTTGGGCCCATGACCACAACTCATCTTTGAAGCACAAGTACCACCAAAAATGGCTAATGTGATAGACTTGATTGATTGACGCATAATTAGGGGAGGTGGGTTCATTGAGAGAACAACACTCCCCCTATATCCATGCCTACATCTAGAATGAGTTATAATGATGAATGCGGTGGGGTGTGCCTAGGTTCAAGCCACATTGCTCGAATCAATGATATTTAGCTCATGCCTTAACTCGTGAAATCTTGCTTCATCAAGAGGCTTCGTTAAGATATCCGCTAGTTGCTATTGAGTGTGATGTAGATGATCTCAATATCTCCACGCTTGATGTGGTCCTGAATGAAATGATGACGAATCTCAATGTGCTTCGTCTTTCTATGTTGCACCGGATTGTATGAAATCTTGATAGCACTTTCATAGAAGAGGCACTTTCTCACAAGTGACACCGTAATCCTTTAAAGTTTGCCTCATACATTGCAATTGTGCACAACATCTTGCGGCGGCTACATACTCGGCCTCTATGGAAGAGAGAGACACGCAATTTTGCTTCTTCGAAGACCAACTCACCAAAGAGTGACCAAGGAATTGGCACCCTCTGGAAGTTGACTTCCTCTCCACATAGTCTCCCGCCCATTCCGAGTCCGAATAACCCATGAGATTGAAGCTTGCTCCTTTGGGGTACCATAAGACAAAGTTTGGGGTATGAGCCAAATATCGAAAGATTCGCTTGACCGCCACAAAGTGGCTTTCCTTAGGTGCGGCTTGAAAGCATGCACAAATTCCCACACTCAACATGATATCCGGTCTAGATGCACAAAGGTAAAGTAAGGATCCAATCATGGAGAGATATACCTTTTGATCCACTGATTTACCATTGGGATTAATGTCAAGCTTGCATTTGGTGGGCATGGGAAACTTGACCGGCTTGACATCATCTAGCTTGAATCTCTTGAGCATGTCTTGGGTATACTTGGCTTGGTTGATGAACGTTTCTTCTCTCCTTTGCTTGACTTCGAACCCTAGAAAGAACTTCAACTCTCCCATCATAGACATCTCAAACTTCTCGGTCATTAGTGCGGCAAACTCATCATTGAAAGATTTGTGAGGAGACCCAAATATAATATCATCAACATATAGTTGGCATATGAACAAATACCCTTTGACCCTCTTAGTAAAAAAATTGGGATCAATTTTCCCAATTTCAAACCCACGATCTTGCAACAACTCGGTAAGGTGCTCATACCATGCACGTGGGGCTTGTTTAAGGCCGTAGAGCACCTTCTTGAGTTTGTATACATGATTGGGAAGCTTGGGATCCTCGAATCCCAGAGGTTGTTTGACATATACCAACTCATTCAAAGGACCATTAAGAAATGCACTCTTCACATCCATTTGTTGCAACTTAAAATCATGATAATATGCATATGCAAGCAACATGCAAATAGATTCAAGACGAGCAACGGGGGCAAAGGTTTCACTGTATTTGATACCCTCGACTTGGGAGTATCCTTGTGCCACCAATCTTGCCTTGTTGACCAACCACACCGTTAGCATCTTGCTTGTTCTTAAAGATCCATTTGGTCCCAGTGACATTATGTTCCTCCATTGGCCTTGGCACTAATTCCCAAACTTGGTTGCACTCGAAGTTGTTGAGTTCATCATGCATGGCTTCAATCCAATCCACATCATCGAGCACCTCATGTACCTTTTGGGGTTCAACACAAAAAACAAACGCGTTATGCTCACAAAAGTTTGACAATTGTCTACGAGTAGTTACCCCTTTTCTCAAGCTTCCAAGCACATTCTCCATGACATGTTGTTGATGCTTGAGCTTGGAAGCCACCTTGGTGGCATGGCGCTCCAAGAGTTCCCCAATAGGCATTTGAGTATCATCGTCCGGATCATCTTCAGCACCGTCTTGAGCTTGCTCTTGATCTTGAGCATGCTCGGTGTCATGAACTTGATCTTGGGAATCACTTGGTGCAGCACCATCATCATGAGGTTGATCTTGCCCTTGATCTTGTTCACTTGGTTGAGGGTCTTCACTTTGTTCTTCGGAAGCGTGTGGGTCTAGTGTTGGTGATGGGTCCACTTGAGTAGAGCATTGTCCTTCTCCTTCGGCCACAAGGGGTTCCTCAGTGGGGAGTATTTGACCAATACCCATTCTTCTTATGGCTTGAGGAGGAATTTCATCACCTACATCACAACGACCACTTTGCTCCACTTGGGATCCATTATTTTCATCAAACTCCACGTTACACATCTCCTCAATGAGTCTGGTGGACTTGTTGAGGACACGGTAAGCATGAGAGTTTGTAGCATAACCAACAAATATGCCCTCTTGAGCTCTAGGTTCAAACTTAGACAAACGAACACCTTTCTTGAGAATGAAACACTTACAACCGAACACCCAAAAGTACTTGAGGTTGGGCTTGTTAACGGCAAGTATCTCATATGGAGTCTTGTTCAAGCCTTTGCAGAGGTAGAGCCGATTAGATGCATGACATGCGATGTTGATGGCTTTGGCCCAAAAGTTGTACGGAGATTTGAATCCCGCCATCATGGTCCTCGCCACTTCCATCAACGTCCGGTTCTTCTTCTCTGCTACACCATTTTGCTGAGGGGTATAGGGTGTGGCATATTGGTGCTTGGTCCCCTCATCACTAAGAAACTCAGCCAAGGTGTAGTTCTTGAACTCGGTGCCAGTGTCACTTCTAATCATTAATATCTTTGCTTGATGTTGAGCTTCATTAGCAAAGTCAATGACGGTTTGTTGGGTCTCACTCTTCCTCTTAAAGAAGTACACCCAAGTGTATCTTAAGTAATCATACACAATCACCAAGCAATTCTTTCTTCCCCCGAGAGTATCAAAGGATGGAAGACCAAAGAGATCCATGTGGACGAGCTCCAAGGGCCTCTTCGAGTAGATGATAGTCGTGGGTCGGTGTGCCGTTTCATGGAGCTTTCCTTCGATACAAGCACTGCAAGCATAGTCTTTGGCAAAACTCGCATTTGTTAGTCCACGAATGTGGTCCCCTTTGAGGAGACTTTGCAAAGATCTCATATTGACATGGGCTAGTCGGCGATGCCAAAGCCATCCCACATCAACTTTAGCCATTAGGCAAGTCGCGGTCTTAGTGGATCGCTTTGAAAAGTTCACCACATAGAGACCATTCTCGACATGCCCAGCAAAGGCTACTTTAAGAGTCTTGATCCACAAAAGGGCCACGATATCATCAAAGAATGTTGCAAAGCTCATAAGTGCAAGTTGACGAACGGAAAGCAAATTGTATGCAAGGGACTCAACAAGCATGACCTTCTCAATAGATAAATCTTGTGAGATGACCACCTTGCCAAGTCCCAATACCTTAGATGTTGAAGCATCACCAAATTGGACATGGGTGGGCATAGATGAATTGGATGCACATCCACCACCAAGCCCTTGATCCCGGTCATATGATTAGTTGCTCCACTATCGAGCAACCATGACACCCCATCGGAAGCAAAATCCTACAAGAGATCCATGCTTGGATTTAGGTACCCATTTTTGAATGGGTCCTTTGAGATTAGAAAAAAGGGTCTTATGAACCAAAATAGACCATTCAATGTACTCATAAGAAGAACCAAAAAATTTGGCATAAACATGTCCATCACTAGCACGGCACAAAACATAAGAGGGATTAAAGTCGACGTTTTCGTTGGTAGGGACAGTTTTGACATTCTTGGCATTACCACCCACTTCCTTGTTCTTCTACTTCTCATGAGTACCCTCACCCGCCTTAAAAAAGGCTGCCTTGAGCGGGAGAGGTTGCTTGGTCTTGTTCTTCTTCTTCTTTGACTTGGGTACAAACCCAAGTCCTTCCTTTCCCACCACTTCCTTTTGATTACTCAAAAGGTCATTTAGGTTCTTCTCGCCTTGTATGCATGTCAGAAGGCCCTTCTCAAGTTGTTATTTCAACTTGGCATTCTACTCCAAAAGATGCACATGCTCACAACAAGGGTTAGTAGCATGGGCATTATCAATTACAACAAAAGGAGGACACGTGGATATCTCCTTGGTTAGCTTCACTTGGAGTTGATCATGAGACTCCTTGAGAGAGGCATGAACACCCCTCAAGACCTTGTGAGCCTTGTCAAGTGTGTCAAACTCTTCCTTGAGTCTATCATGGCCGACCCCAAGTGCAACTTTCTCAGATTTAAGCACACGAGTAAGAACAAGAGCATGATCAGGATATTTTTGCAATTTAGCATGATCAATGTTATGTGACTCCTCAAGAGTCAAACGAAGACCTCACTCTTCGTCAAGAGCAATGGAAAGATATGCAATCTCATCGGCATAGTCACGACTATGCCCCTCCAACTTGGAGATAGTATCCTCATGAGACTCAATGATATCATTGGCCCCACCAAGTTGTTCCAAGAGAGCAACAAAGTGCTTCTTGGGTTCACCCTTGAGCTTACTCAAGAATTTGTTAAACTCATTCTCGTCAACATTCACCACCTCACTATCATCAACACAATCTAACAAGGAAGGATTAGTAGTGATGGTGGTTTTGATGTTTGAGGTTACCTTGTTGATACCTTTGGCCATGAGACACTTGGCAATAAGGCTCTCGTTGGGGGCACCTAAGAAAGAAACCTTGGAGGGGGAAGAGGTGGCAATGTCCATGGTAGTCGTTGCCATTCCTTCACCACTTGTATCTTCATCATCATCGGAGGTTTACTCTTCATGTGCCATCAAGCCCTTTGGAGGTATCTTCTTGGTGAAGTTGTTCTTATTTGGGAAGGACTTGGCTTTGTCTTTACGAATGAGTTTGCCACCGTTGTCTTCCCTTTTCTCATAAGGACAATCCAACACAAAGTGACTCACATTGCCACAATTATAGCAAGTCCTCACTCATTGCTTGTTCTTTGAAACAATTGAGTTATTCTTGGTGAAGTTGATCCTTGAGTTCCTCTTGTTGCCCCAAAACTTCCTTGACGCAAGAGCCATGTGCTCATGCTAAGCATATTTGGTGTCTTCGGGGCAACCCTCCTCTTCTTATTCCGGAATGGCCTTGGCCTTCGAGGCAAGGGTGGGTGAGATTTTCTTTGACCGGACACGGGCTAGAGCATTGTCGACGGTCTTGTTCATGATGTTCAAGGCAATAAACTCATCCAACACTTCACTTGAGGACAAGGTGTGGAAGTCCGGTCTTTGACAAATCACAAAGGACATGGCCTTGTTGAATGTCATGATGGCCTTCAGAAACTTGCACTTGATCCAATTGCCATCCGTATCCTTGCTCCCATGGTCTTGTAGAGCAACCGCTAGAGTTGTCACCCTTTCGTAGAGATCATGAGGATCCTCATCTTCTAGCATCACAAATTCATCAGCCTCATCAAGGACCACTTCGAAGTTGGACCATTGGATGCTCGAGCTCCCCTTGTACAAGGATATGATGTGTTCCCAACAATCCTTTGCACGAGTGAAGGGATGCAAGTGAGATAGATCTTTGGGAGGAACCACGGCTTGAAGAATGAACAAAGTAGAGTGATTGTATTGATTGTCTGCCTCTTCTCTTGGGGTGAAATTGTTTGGATCATGCGGGTAGAATCCTTGCTCGATGATTCTCCAAATATTTGTTGAGTTGTGATTCAAATGAGACTTGATGCGAAAAACCCAATTAGAAAAATCACCCTTTACAAGCATAGGAGGAGGACCAAGGTTGTTAATATGAGGTGTAGGGACCGGTCCTCCATAGACCGGGGGAGGGGGACCGAGGCAAAGGTTCCCGTCCCATTCTTATTATGAGGGGAAGAAGTTTGAGTACCTTTAGCCGCTTCCTTGCCGGAATTGGCCTCTGACTCCGATATGGTGGGATTAATCACAAGCAAAGTATTGGGAGTAGCTTTCAACCCCTCAAGCAATTCTTTAAGCATAGACTTGACCTCGATCGTCATAGACGTCTTAAGTGAAGCCATAGCTTCATTTAAGTCGCCTCGTGTGATCGAAGTCAACTCCACGGCCTCGGGCACTTCCTCCCTGGTGTCAACCATACTCTAAGGGTGATGAAACCCTTAGTAAAGAGACGAGGCTCTGATACCAATTTAAATGATCGATATGGTTGACTAGAGGGGGGTTAATAGGCAACTACCAATTTTTTTCTTTTTTTAATAAATTAGGGTTTGCAACAAATAGGTCATCTAGATATGCGACTAGGTGAGCAGCCTATATGATGCAAGCAACACAAGAAACACAAGCAAGCAAGAGATAAAACACAAGTAAAGCCTGCATAAAGTAAAGGTAAGAAATAACCACAAGTGGAGCCGGTGGAGACGAGGATGTGTTACCGAAGTTCCTTCCCTTTGAGGGGAAGTACGTCTCCGTTGGAGCGGTGTGGAGGCACAATGCTCCGCAAGAAGCCACTAGGGCCACTGTATTCTCCTCACGCCCTCACACAATGCGAAATGTCGTGATTCCGCTAGTGGTGCCCTTGAAGGAGGTGACCGAACCTTTAAAAACAAGGTTGGGCCAATCTGCAGAACTTAATTGAAGGCTCCCAACAACACCACGAAGCTTCACCATAGTGGAATGTGGCTCCGAGGTGACCCCAACCGTCTAGGGTGCTCAAACACCCATGAGTAACAAGATCCGCAAGGGATTGGTGGGGGGAATCAAATTTCTCTTGGTGGAAGTGTAGATCGGGGCCTTCTCAACCAATCCCTAAAAAATAAACAAGTTTGATTGGCTAGGGAGAGAGATCGAGCGAAAATGAGCTTTGGAGCAACAATGGAGTTTGGGGGAGGAAGAGGTGAGTCTTCTTAGAGAAGAAGACCCCCTTTTATAGTGGGGAACAAATTCAACCGTTATGCTCTCCTTAGCCCGCACACAAGCAGTACTACTGCTTCATACAGGAAGCCAAGGAGAAAGAAGAAATAGGGGAGAACAAAGCACTGGGCGGTAGTACCAGCGGTGGTAGGGGCGGTACTACCGCTCCTACTTCTGCTCGTACTCCAGGGTCAATAAGGTAGCACGGTAGAGACGCGGAGGTACTACCGTAGAACCCCACACGAAAAGTCAAGACCACAGCCATGAGAAGTAGTACGAGCGGAACTAGCAGCGATACTACTGCTTACAAGTGGGACTACCGCTGCTGCCCACGGCACTATGGCTTGCAGCTCTCCACCATTTCTTCAGCAAGATAGATGGACAACTCCAAGGAAGCAGAAAGTGGCGATGGGTGCAATATGAGTGTGTACGTGATGATTCCACCCAAACCTTTCCGAAGCGGACCCCTCTTGATAGTACGGTTTTCCCTATGACTCAAGTCTACCGAAAAAGAAACGCAGGAAAGAAAACCGCCTTCACTTTGAAATTCCGAGGGGCACGAATCGTCTTGTGCCATATGCTTGATAGTCTGAAATGCTCAATGCACATGATTAGCCGCGAACACATTGTCATCAATCACCAAAACCACTTAGGGAGAAATATGCCCTAACAAGTGGTGATGCATTCAAAGCATTCAACGCATATATCTGGGCTTCGACATTTTGGATCTTTCGAGCTGAGTAGCTCACTATGTGGTCGGAGGGGTGTAAGAGTTGTACTGTTTTAGCGGCACAGTGGATCAAAACACAATGATCTTTCAGCCAATCCATACCAAGGATGGCATCGAGTCCAAAGACGGGAGAACGATGGGAGAGGCAAGGAACTCTAGTCCTTCAATCTTAATGGAGACATTAGCAGTCACATTAGTGGCATGACAGTTTGTTCCTCGGGTACTTATAACTAGTGGGGAAGGCATCCTCTCACAAGCTATGTCATGCGTGAATGCAAATGCTTCAGATATAAAGGAATGTGATGCTCCTATATCGAAAAGAACAGAAGCGGGTACTGAATTAACAGGAAGGATACCCATCATGATGTTCGGTTCCTCCTAAGCTTCTGCAGCATCAACATGGTTGGCATGACCATGACCGAATGCAGGTAGCCTGGTATTATTGTTGTTGCCATGGCCATTACGACGACCAGTGGAAGGAAGTGCCAACTGGTTCTGGTTCAGAGTGCATTATCTAGCATGGTGCCCTGGCTGTCTGTAGCGACCCGACCTTAGACGGTCAAGTCTCTGTGCTTAAGTGTCATCCCTGGATCGGTATGTTGACACACACAGTACTCAAGGATTTATAACGGAGGTAAATCACATGTATAAAGTAACGTAAATACTATTACCGCAATCCAAATAGCGGAAGTAACAAGAAGTTTGTGGATTCCCATCAACACCAACGGCAAAGTTGAGTGTAGACATTGTAAACCTAACGTATCACTTACTCGTCATAATATTCCTGCAACATGAGACGTTGCAGCCATGTAGGTCAGTACATTGAATGTATTGGCAATTTCACACTATAGAGCAATGCTGAATAATGGCTGTCACTACATGCATATTTGGCTGGTGGAGGCTCTAAGTTTAATTTTTGCATAAAGCCATTTTTTCCTACAACAAAGGAATAAATTTTATTTAACTACAAAGTTTGTTGAAAATTATTGAGAAGGTAACCCCAACTCAATCCCAAATTAACCTTATTAACCCAACAAATTATTAATTAAAAAGAGTGATGAGATCAATCAAATAATTCAAGTACTAGATACTCAAGATGTCCATAACTGGGGACACGGCTAATCATGATTAGTTTGTACACTCTGCAGAGGTTTGCGCACTTTTCCCCACAAGACTCGATCTCCTCCGCTGTATTTCTCGCACTGCATCATGTTTGAGAAACGAATGATCGAGACACAGTCTTTCCAAAGAGGTCCCCTTAACCGATAGATAGGCCGGTACACCTACAATCCCCTACATATGCTAGCCCATCATGGAAAGGTTTCCCACAACTTACTCAACTATACCAGAGCCCATAATGGCTTGTGGCTGCACACGGAAGTTTCTAGCATGAATAATCTTATGATCCCTTTGAGCCTGGGTGGCGAACCATAGGATGATCACACGGGTACCCCAGGATCTCCTTGGACAACACTGGATTCCCCAGGTGTTCGGGCAATCCACTGGTATCCCCAGGGTGCCCAACCAATCCACCCAGATGTGTATTAAAGTAGCCACCTTAAGTTAAACCTTAGTTAACAATAACTCTCACATCTTTCATGAATTCTCTCAAAACCAAAGCACGTCTACGAGCATAGCATAGCAGTAAGCATAATGTAGTAATACCCTGGGTTTGAATGCAAGACAATAGGTTCCTACCTCATCAACTACTTCCCAATACCCAAATGTTATCAATCCTACTCATGCAATGTTTGAGGGTTGAAACTAATGCATAAAAACTGGGTATGAAAAGTATGATCAAAGTGTGAACTTGCCTTGTACTGTTGATGAAGATGATTCGTACTTATAACTCCTGATAGTTCTACTCGTCACACTACGTTCAATCTATCGTGAGCAAGCAATTGCATACATAAGCACTCGTGCAAAAGAATCGAAGAAAATATCTCGAAAAACTTTGAAAACAAGCAATTAACTCTTGCAACAGAAAACAATTTCTAACAGTACCAAAATTAGGTGGATTTGGTCTTATCAGAAAGTTTAGGTCAAGAGCTTCGATTTGCAAAAAGAATCAATTAAAACAGAGTTATAAAACTCGAGTTATGAACAAAAGAAGTTTGAATATGAATGTGATCAAATTTCGAAATTTGAAAGTTCCAAAAAGTTTATTTGATAGACTCACTAAATAGGTGGAATCAAGACGAAAATGTAGGCGCTGGTTTCATCTAATTTGGATAAACGAGTAAAAAGTTATGGCTATTTGAAAGATCAGGGTCAAGCTGTTTTACGAAAGTAAAAGAGTTACGGCTAAAAGAATTCTAGGTCTAATGTATAAATACATAGACTAATTGATAATCTAATTATTCTATCGTACACTAATCTAAAAATAATAAGCTATTGAAGTATAAAAAATATGAAGAAAGATACCTAGAGAAAATATGACTTCGTAGAGAGGAGACAACTTCCAGAAGTCCCACCGGAGAGGAGAAATATATTTTTCTTTAGTGAATCTAGTCAAACCAAAATATTGATTTAACCCGAATCGGATGATTTTTGGAGGCTCTATGGGCCTATATTTATAGTTGGAAAAGAGGTTTAGGGGTCAAAGGCTAGGCAATGTGGGACTAAATGATACGTCTCCAACGTATCTATAATTTTTTATTGTTCCATGCAATTATATTATCTGTTTTGGATGTTTAATGGCCTTTACTAAGCACTTTTATATTATTT
Source organism: Triticum aestivum (assembly GCF_018294505.1). Classification (NCBI taxonomy): domain Eukaryota; kingdom Viridiplantae; phylum Streptophyta; class Magnoliopsida; order Poales; family Poaceae; genus Triticum; species Triticum aestivum. The sequence goes on from NC_057796.1 coordinate 303,801,681, forward strand.
TTGGGACTAACCTATTAACCGAAGGCCCAGTGCAAATTGTTGTTTTTTTTGCCTATTTCTGTGTTTCGCAGAAAAGGAATATCAAACAGAGTCCAAACGGAATGAAACCTTCGGGAGAGTTATTTTTGGAACAAACGTGATCCATAGGACTTGGAGTGGACATCAAGAAATAAGCGAGGAGGCCACGAGGCAGGGAGGCGCGCCTGCCCCCCTGGGCGCGCCCCCCACCCTCGTGGGCCCCTCGCAGCTCCACCGACCTACTTCTTCCTCCTATATATACCCATATACCCCGAAACCATCGAGGAGCATCATGAAACCCTATTTCCACCGCCGCAACCTTCTGTACCCGTGAGATCCCATCTTGGGGCTTTTCCGGTGCTCCGCCGGAGGGGGAATCGATCATGGAGAGCTTCTACATCAACACCATAGCCTCTCCGATGATGTGTGAGTAGTTTACCTCAGACCTTAGGGTCCATAGTTACTAGCTAGATGGCTTCTTCTCTCTCTTTGGATCTCAATACAAAGTTATCCTTGATCTTCTTGGAGATCTATTCGATGTAACTCTTTGTTGCGGTGTGTTTGTCGAGATCCGATGAATTGTGGGTTTATGATCAAGATTATCCATGAACAGTATTTGAATCTCCTCTGAATTCTTTTATGTATGATTTGTTATCTTTGCAAGTCTCTTCGAATTATCAGTTTGGTTTGGCCCACTAGATTGACCTTTCTTGCAATGGGAGAAGTGCTTAGCTTTGGGTTCAATCTTGCGTTGCTCGATCCCAGTGAAAGTAGGGGAAACGACACGTATTGTATTGTTGCCATTGAGGATAAAAAGATGGGGTTTATATCATATTGCTTGAGTTTATCTCTCTACATCATGTCATCTTGCCTAATGCATTACTCTGTTCTTATGAACTTAATACTCTAGATGCATGCTGGATAGCGGTCGATGTGTGGAGTAATAGTAGTACATGCAGAATCGTTTCGGTCTACTTGTCGCGGACGTGATGCCTATATACATGATCATGCCTAGATATTCTCATAATTATGCACTTTTCTATCAATTGCTCGACAGTAATTTGTTCACCCACCGTAATACTTATGCTATCTTGAGAGAAGCCACTAGTGAAACCTATGGCCCTCGGGTCTATTTTCCATCATATAAGTTTCCAATCTATTTTACTTTGCAATCTTTACTTTTAATCTTTATCATAAAAATACCAAAAATATTATCTTATCATCTCTATCAGATCTCACTTTTGCAAGTGGCCGTGAAGGGATTGACAACCCCTTTATCGCGTTGGTTGCAAGGTTCTTATTTGTTTGTGTAGGTACGAGGGACTTGCGTGTGGCCTCCTACTGGATTGATACCTTGGTTCTCAAAAACTGAGGGAAATACTTACGCTACTTTGCTGCATCACCCTTTCCTCTTCAAGGGAAAACCAACGCATGCTCAAGAGGTAGCAAGAAGGATTTCTGGCGCCGTTGCCGGGGAGTCTACGCACAAGTCAAGACATACCAAATACCCATCACAAACTCTTATCCCTCGCATTACATTATTTGCCATTTGCCTCTCGTTTTCCTCTCCCCCACTTCACCCTTGCCGTTTTATTCGCCCTCTTTTTCCGTTCATCTCTCTTCGCTTGCTTCTTGTTGCCTGTTTGCCCTAATGACCCTGCCTAAAAACGTTGATCCTTACCTTAAAAGGTTGGAAGAAATTGAAAACAACGTCAGAAGCTTTATGACTTTGCAATTTGAGCATAATAGTTTCTTTAGAATAGAGCTTAAAGAACAAAAAAGCTTTATGGAGTACATAAATAAAGAGCTTGATGATATGTCTAAGGAATTTTATGGCTTGAGATCTCAGTTTGCTCATCTTGAAAAATTAATAGCCCAAATTTCGGATAAGCAGGCCGCCTTAGTCAATAAGATGGCCGCTAAACCGGAAGATTTAGAAGGTAATAAGGATGAAGATCTAAAAGTGATTGATGTGTCTCCTATTAAATCTTTGCTTTGCAATATGAATCTTGATAACAATGGGACTGGAGATGAGTCAACTTTAGTTAAAAGGCGTCCCAATGATTCGGAGTTTTTAGATCTTGATGCAAAAATAGGTAAAAGTGGGATTGAAGAGGTCAAAACTTTACATAGCAATGAACCCACTATTTTGGATTTCAAGGAATTTAATTATGATAATTGTTCTTTAATAGATTGTATTTCCTTGTTGCAATCCGTGCTAAATTCTCCGCATGCTTATAGTCAAAATAAAGCTTTTACCAAACATATCGTTGATGCTTTAATGCAATCCTATGAAGAAAAGCTTGAATTAGAAGTTTCTATCCCTAGAAAACTTTATGATGAGTGGGAACCTACTATTAAAATTAAAATTAATGATCATGAATGATATGCTTTGTGTGATTTGGGTGCTAGTGTTTCCACGATTCCAAAAACTTTGTGCGATATGTTAGGTTTCCGTGAATTTGATGATTGTTCTTTAAACTTGCACCTTGCGGATTCCACCATTAAGAAACCTATGGGAAGAATTAATGATATTCTTATTGTTGCAAATAGGATTTATGTGCCCGTAGATTTCATTGTTTTTGATATAGATTGCAATCCTTCATGTCCTATTATTCTTGGTAGACCTTTCCTTAGAACGATTGGTGCAATTATTGATATGAAAGAAGGAAATATTAGATTCCAATTTCCGTTAAGGAAAGGCATGGAACACTTTCCTAGAAATAAAATTAAATTACCTTATGAATCTATTATGAGAGCCACTTATGGATTGCATGCCAAAGATGATAATACCTAGATCTATCCTTGCCTTTATGCCTAGCTAGGGGCGTTAAACGATAGCGCTTGTTGGGAGGCAACCCAATTTTATTTTTGTTTCTTTCTTTTTTGTTCTGTTTAGTAATAAATATTTGATCTAGCCTCTGGTTAGATGTGTTTTAATGTTTTAATTAGTGTTTGTGCCAAGTAGAACCTTTGGGAAGACTTGGGTGAAGTCTTTTTGATCTTGCTGTAAAAAACAGAAACTTTAGCACTCACGAGATTAGCTACAACTTTTTACTGGAGAGTGATATTTAGTTGATTCTTTTTGAAGATGATTAATAGATAAATTCCTCACGCCCAGAAATTTATTTCAGAATTTTTGGAGTTACAGAAGTATGCGTTTGATACAGATTACTACAGACTGTTCTGTTTTTGACAGATTCTGTTATTCGTGTGTTGTTTGCTTATTTTGATGAATCTATCGCTAGTATCGGAGGTTATGTTGGAATACAGTAGGTTTAACACCAATATAAATAAAGAATGAGTTCGTTACAGTACCTTGAAGTGGTGTTTTGTTTTCTTTCGCTAACGGAGCTCATGAGATTTCCTGTTAAGTTTTGTGTTGTGAAGTTTTCAAGTTTTGGGTAAAGATTTGATGGATTGTGGAACAAGGAGTGGAAAAAGCCTAAGCTTGGGGATGCCCCGGAAGGCATCCCCTCTTTTGTCTTCGTCCATCGGTAACTTTACTTGGAGCTATATTTTTATTCACCACATGATATGTGTTTTGCTTGGAGCGTCTTGTATGATTTGAGTCTTTGATTTTTAGTTTACCACAATCATCCTTGCTGTACACACCTTTTGGGAGAGACACACATTAATTGGAATTTATTAGAATACTCTATGTGCTTCACTTATATCTTTTGAGTTAAATAATTTTGCTCTAGTGCTTCACTTAAATCTTTTAGAGCACGGTGGTGGTTTTATTTTATAGAAATTATTGATCTCTCATGCTTCACTTATATTATTTTGAGAGTCTTTTAGAACAGCATGGTAGTTTGCTTTGGCTATAGAATTAGTCCTAATATGATGAACATCCAAGATGGGTATAATAAAAACTATCATATAAAGTGCATTGAATACTATGAGAAGTTTTATACTTGATGATTGTTTTGAGATATGAAGATGGTGATATTAGAGTCATGCTAGTTGAGTAGTTGTGGATTTGAGAAATACTTGTTCTAAAGTTTGTGATTCCCGTAGCATGCACGTATGGTGAACCGTTATGTGATGAAGTCGGAGCATGATTTATTTATTGATTGTCTTCCTTATGAGTGGCGGTCGGGGACGAGCGATGGTCTTTTCCTAACAATCTATCCCCCTAGGAGCATGCGCGTAGTACTTTGTTTCGATAACTAATAGATTTTTGCAATAAGTATGTGAGTTCTTTATGACTAATGTTGAGTCCATGGATTATACGCACTCGCACCCTTCCACCATTGCTAGCCTCTCTAATACTGCGCACCTTTCGCCGGTATCATACACCCACCATATACCTTCCTCAAAACAGCCACCATACCTACCTATTATGGCATTTCCATAGCCATTCCGAGATATATTGCCATGCAACTTACCACCGTTCCGTTTGTTATGACATGCTCCATCATTGTCATATTGCTTTGCACGATCATGTAGTTGACATCGTATTTGTGGCAAAGCCACCTTTATAATTCTTTCATACATGTCACTCTTGATTCATTGCATATCCCGGTACAGCGCCGGAGGCATTCACATAGAGTCATATTTTGTTCTAAGTATTGAGTTGTAATTTTTGAGTTGTAAGTAAATAAAAGTGTGATGATCATCATTATTAGAGCATTGTCCCAAGTGAGGAAAGGATGATGGAGACTATGATTCCCCCACAAGTCGGGATGAGACTCCGGATGAAAAGAAAAAAAAGAAAAAAAAGAGGCCATAAAAAAAGAGAAGAAGGCCCAAATAAAAAAATAAAAAAATGAGAGAAAAAGAGAGAAGGGACAATGTTACTATCCTTTTTCCACACTTGTGCTTCAAAGTAGCACCGTGATCTTCATGATAGAGAATCTCCTATGTTGTCACTTTCATATACTAGTGGGAATTTTACATTATAGAACTTGGCTTGTATATTCCAATGATGGGCTTCCTCAAAATTCCCTAGGTCTTCGTGAGCAAGCGAGTTGGATGCACACCCACTTAGTTTCTTTTGTTGAGCTTTCATACGCTTATAGCTCTAGTGCATCCGTTGCACGGCAATCCCTACTCACATTGATATCTATTGATGGGCATCTCCATAGCCCATTGATACGCCTAGTTGTTGTGAAACTATCTACTTCTTTTTGTCTTCTCCACAACCACCATTCTATTCCACATATAGTGCTATGTCCATGGCTCACGCTCATGTATTGCGTGAAGATTGAAAAAGTTTGAGAACACCAAAAGTATGAAACAATCGCTTGGCTTGTCATCGGGGTTGTGCATGATTAAATACTTTGTGTGATGAAGATAGAGCATAGCCAGACTATATGATTTTGTAGGGATAACTTTCTTTGGCCGTGTTATTTTGAGAAGACATGATTGCTTTGTTAGTATGCTTGAAGTATTATTATTTTCATGTCAATATTAAACTTTTGTCTTGAATCTTTCGGATCTGAACATTCATGCCACAATAAAGAAAATTACATTGAGAAATATGCTAGGTAGCATTCCACATCAAAAATTCTGTTTTTATCATTTACCTACTCGAGGACGAGCAGGAATTAAGCTTGGGGATGCTTGATACGTCTCCAATGTATCTATAATTTTTTATTGTTCCATGCTATTATATTATCTGTTTTGGATGTTTAATGGGCTTTACTAAGAACTTTTATATTATTTTTGGGACTAACCTATTAACCGAAGGCCCAGTGCAAATTGTTGTTTTTTTGCATATTTCAGTGTTTCGCAGAAAAGGAATATCAAATGGAGTCCAAACGGAATGAAACCTTCAGGAGAGTTATTTTTGGAACAAACGTGATCCAGAGGACTTGGAGTGGACGTCAAGAAAGAAGCGAGGAGGCCACGAGGCAAGGAGGCGCGCCTGCCCCCTGGGCGCGCGCCCCACCCTTATGGGCCCCTCACAGCTCCACCGACCTACTTCTTCCTCCTATATATACCCATATACCCCGAAACCATCGAGGAGCACCACGAAACCCTATTTCCACCGTCGCAACCTTCTGTACCCACGAGATCCCATCTTGGGGCCTTTTCCGGCGCTCCGCCGGAGGGGGAATCGATCATGGAGGGCTTCTACATCAACACCATAGCCTCTCCGTTGATGTGTGAGTAGTTTACCTCAGACCTTCGGGTCCATAGTTATTAGCTTGATGGCTTCTTCTCTCTCTTTGGATCTCAATACAAAGTTCTCCTCGATCTTCTTAGAGATCTATTCGATGTAACTCTTTTTTGCGGTGTGTTTGTCGAGATCCGATGAATTGTGGGTTTATGATCAAGATTATCTATGAACAATATTTGAATCTCCTCTGAATTCTTTTATGTATGATTTGTTATCTTTGCAAGTCTCTTCGAATTATCAGTTTGGTTTGGCCTACTAGATTGATCTTTCTTGCAATGTGAGAAGTGCTTAGCTTTGGGTTCAATCTTGCGTTGCTCGATCCCAGTGACAGTAGGGGAAATGACACGTATTGTATTGTTGTCATCGAGGATAAAAAGATGGGGTTTATATCATATTGCTTGAGTTTATCCCTCTACATCATGTCATCTTGCCTAATGCGTTACTCTGTTCTTATGAACTTAATACTCTAGATGCATGCTGGATAGCGGTCGATGTGTGGAGTAATAGTAGTAGATGCAGAATCGTTTCGGTCTACTTGTCGCGAACGTGATGCCTATATACATGATCATGCCTAGATATTCTCATAATTATGAACTTTTCTATCAATTGCTCGACAGTAATTTGTTCACCCACCGTAATACTTATGCTATCTTGAGAGAAGCCACTAGTGAAACCTATGGCCCCTGGGTCTATTTTCCATCATATAAGTTTCCAATCTATTTTACTTTGCAATCTTTACTTTAATCATTATCATAAAAATACCAAAAATATTATCTTATCATCTCTATCAGATCTCACTTTTGCAAGTGGCCGTGAAGGGATTGACAACCCCTTTATCGCGTTGGTTGCAAGGTTCTTATTTGTTTGTGTAGGTACGAGGGACTTGCGTGTGGCCTCCTACTGGATTGATACCTTGGTTCTCAAAAACTGAGGGAAATACTTACGCTACTTTGTTGCATCACCCTTTCCCCTTCAAGGGAAAACCAACGCATGCTCAAGAGGTAGCACTAAACATAGATGAAAAGAAAAGAAAAGAAGGAGGCGCATCGCATGGGCCTAAAGGCCTTTGGCGGTTCGGCCGGCCGCGCGCACTGCAGTTCTTTTTTTTGAGCAATTGAAAAGAAAGAAAAGAAAAACTATGGAAAGAAAAATATGGGGAGGAATATGGCCGGCTGGGCCTGGCCCATATAGGAAAAGAAAAATGATGGAGCACCCGCTGGTACTATGATGCGCACGTGGGCATCAATTAGGGATGGGCCGCACGTGCAGTTTTTTTTAAATGGACACAAAAGGTAAACTTAATAACGAAAATAGAAACAAAATTTACATAGGCATATTATATATGAAAAATTTCAGAAAAAGATTTTCTACAACATGAGCATTTTTTAGCATGAAATAATTTCCACAAAATTTTAAATAAAGCATAGAGTGCTACTGTTGCAATAAAACCCCATAAAATCATTTTATAAATACCAAAATGATTTCAAATTTATTTCTATCCAATTTTCTACTGTAGGGAATCATTTTACCCTATTTTCCATATATTTTATTTTTGGAGAAAAATAATTTGAATAAAACCCAAGTAACTCCAAATTGAAAATAATTTCAAAAGGGATTTTCAATTTGATTCTTTTAAACTTCCAACTCATATTTCATATGTTTTGAAGAAGTCATTTTATCTTCTCTCACGAAAATCATTGAGTTGCTTGAAGTTTCTGAGTTTGAAATAGTTCCAAATGAAATTCAAATATTTTCAAAAACCCTTTTCATTTAATTAAATGGAAGAAGTCATATCATCTTCTCTCTAGTGTTTTGTATTTGAAAGAATTTGAATTCATGGAGATCACAAAAGCAAGAATGAAAGTTTGGGAAAGTCTTTTTATTCCCTCTCATTTAACTTTCAAAAAGTTTCAAATTTCACTCAATTTCACACAAGCAACCACACCACAATCAAGCAATCAACCAAAACTATTTATTTAATATAACATTCCAAAATTTAGAATTTTGGGATGTTACACTGTCCACACTTGAAGCATAGGCCATCATTGGGATAAGGAGCCATAGTATTGGGTTTTCCACCTTGAATTCTTGGTTGTCTTAGTGGTGGTGGGGGCAGATGAGGTGCAACATAGGAAGGCCTTGGTGCTGGGGGAGCTTGCGGATAAACATTGTGGGGGATCCACACTCCGCGCCTCTGAGCAGATGGGCCCAAAGATGAGCCAATGTCCCGAATGCACTTGAGGGTCTCCTGGTGCTCCATGCGACTGGTCTCAGCCTCGATGGCCTTGTTGACAAGAGTGGCGAAGTCATTGAACTCATGGAGGCAGAGTGCGAGCTTCAAGTCAAGGTTCGGTCCATCACAAAACTTCTCCTGTCTGCGTGCTTCAGTGGAGACATCGTCTTCAGCGTAGCGAGACTAGTTGAGAAATTCCCACTGATATGCATCAACAGTCATCCTACCCTGGACGAGGTTGCGGAAATCCTTCTTCTTCCTGTCCATTATTCCTTGGGGGATGTGACATGCCCTGAAGGCAGCCTGGAATTCCTCCCAAGTGATGACGGTACCGGCAGGCAGTGAACGCCTGTGGCAATCCCACCATTGTGTAGCTGGACCCTTCAGATGGTACGCCACAAAGGCGACGTAGTTGTCAGGGGCAACACCGCCAGACTCCAACTCAAAGTTTATGTCACGAAGCTGTTGGGGAACATAGTATTTCAAAAAAATTCCTACGATCACGCAAGATCTATCTAGGAGAAGCATAGCAACGAGCGAGCAGAGTGTCTCCACGTACCCTCGTAGACCGAAAGCGGAAGCGTTTAGTAACGCAGTTGATGTATTCGAACGTCTTCGCGATCCAACCGATCAAGTACCGAACGTACGGCACCTCCGCGATCTGCACACATTCAGCTCGGTGAAGTCCCTCGTACTCTTGATCCAGCTGAGGCCGAGGAGAGTTTTGTCAGCACGACGGCGTGGTGACGGTGATGATGAAGTTACCGACGCAAGGCTTCACCTAAGCACTACAACAATATGACTGAGGTGGAAAACTGTGGAGGGGGGCACCACACATGGCTAAAGATCAACTTGTGTGTCTATGGGGTGCCCCCTTCCCCCGTATATAAAGGAGGGGAGGAGGAGGAGGGCCGGCCACAAGGGGCGCGCCCAAGGGGGGATTCCTACTCCTAGGAGGAGTAGGTTTCCCCCTTTCCTAGTCCAAGTAGGAGAAGAAGGAAGGAGAGGGTGAGGGAGAGGGAAAGAGGGGTCGCGCCCCCCTCCCCTAGTCCTATTCGGACTCCCCTTGGGGGGCGCCACCTCCTGGCTGCTGCCCTCTCTCTCCCCTAAGGCCCACTAAGGCCCATTACTTCCCCGGGGGGTTCCAGTAACCCCTCAGGTACTCCGGTTTTATCCGAAACCAACACGAACACTTCCCGTGTCTGAATAACATGGTCCAATATATCAATCTTTATGTCTCGACCATTTCGAGACTCCTCGCCATGTCCGTGATCTCATTCGGGGCTCCGAACAACCTTCGGTACATCAAATCACATAAACTCATAATACGAATCGTCATCGAACGTTAAGCGTGCGGACCCTACGGGTTCGAGAACTATGCAGACATGACCGAGACACGTCTCTGGTCAATAACCAATAGCGGAACCTGGATGCTCATATTGGCTCCTACATATTCTACGAAGATCTTTATTGGTCAAACCGCATAACAACATATGTTGTTCCCTTTGTCATTGGTATGTTACTTGCCTGAGATTCGATCGTCGGTATCACTATACCTAGTTCAATCTCGTTACCGGCAAGTCTCTTTACTCATTCTGTAATGCATCATCCCGTAACTAACTCTTTAGTCACATTGCTTGCAAGTCTTATAGTGATGTGCATTACCGAGAGGGCCCAGAGATTCCTCTCCGACAATCGGAGTGACAAATCCTAATCTCGGTCTATGCCAACTCAACAAACACCATCGGAGACACCTGTAGAGCATCTTTATAATCACCCAATTATGTTGTGACGTTTGATAGCACACTAAGTGTTCCTTCGGTATTCGGGAGTTACATAATCTCATAGTCATAGGAACATGTATGAAGAAAGCAATAGCAATAAACAAAACGATCGTAGTGCTAAGCTAACGGATGGGTCTTGTCCATCACATCATTCTCTAATGATGTAATCCCGTTCATCAAATGACAACACATGTCTATGGCTAGGAAACTTAACCATCTTTGATTAACGAGCTAGTCTAGTAGAGGCATACTAGGGACACTCTGTTTGTCTATATATATGCACACATGTACTAAGTTTCCGGTAAATACAATTCTAGCATGAATAATAAACATTTATCATCATGTAAGGAAATATAAATAACAACTTTATTATTGCCTCTAGGGAATATTTCCTTCAGTCTCCCACTTGCACTAGAGTCAATAATCTAGATTACATAGTAATTATTCTAACACCCATGGAGTCTTGGTGCTGATCATGTTTTGCTCGTGAGAGAGGCTTGGTCAAGGGTCTGCAACATTCAGATTCGTATGTATCTTGCAAATCTCTATGTCTCCCTCCTTAACTTGATCGCGGATGGAATTGAAGTGTCTCTTGATGTGCTTGGTTCTCTTGTGAAATCTGGATTCCTTTGCCAAGGCAATTGCACCAGTATTGTCACAAAAGATTTTCATTGAACCCGATGCACTAGGTATGACACCTAGATCAGATATGAACTCCTTCATCCAGACTCCTTCATTTGCTGCTTCCGAAGCAGCTATCTACTCCGCTTCACACGTAGATCCCGCCACGACGCTCTGCTTGGAATTGCACCAACTTACAGCTCCACCATTCAATATAAATATGTATACGGTTTGTGACTTAGAGTCATCCGGGTCAGTGTCAAAGCTTGCATCGACGTAACCATTTATGACGAGCTCTTTGTCACCTCCACAAATGAGAAACATATCCTTAGTCCTTTTCAGGTATTTCAGGATGTTCTTGACCGCTATTCAGTGATCCACTCCTGGATTACTTTGGTACCTCCCTGCTATACTAATAGCAAGGCACACATCAGGTCTGGTACACAGCATTGCATACATGATAGAACCTATGGCTGAAGCATAGGGAATGACTTTCATTTTCTCTCTATCTTCTGCAGTGGTCGGGCATCGAGTCTGACTCAACTTCACACCTCGTAACACAGGCAAGAACCCTTTCTTTGCTTGATCCATTTTGAACTTCTTCAAAACTTTATCAAGGTATGTGCTTTGTGAAAGTCCAATTAAGCGTCTTGATCTATCTCTATAGATCTTGATGCCCAATATATAAGCAGCTTCATCGAGGTCTTTCATTGAAAAATTCTCATTCAAGTATCCTTTTATGCTATTCAGAAATTCAGTATCATTTCCGATTAACAATATGTCATCCACATATAATATCAGAAATGCTACAGAGCTCCCACTCACTTTCTTGTAAATACAGGCTTCTCCAAAAGTCTGTATAAAACCATATGCTTTGATCACACTATCAAAGCGTATATTCCAACTCCAAGATGCTTGCACCAGTCCATAAATGGATCGCTGGAGCTTGCACACTTTGTTAGCAACTTTTGGATCGACAAAACCTTCTGGTTGCATCATATACAACTCTTCTTTAAGATATCCATTAAGGAATGCAGTTTTGACATCCATTTGCCAAATTTCGTAATCATAAAATGCGGCAATTGCTAACATGATTCGGACGGACTTAAGCATTGCTACGGGTGAGAAGGTCTCATCATAGTCAACTCCTTGAACTTGTCGAAAACCTTCGCAACAAGTCGAGCTTTGTCGACAGTAACATTACTATCGGAGTAATGGGCCACGGGTAGCTTAACCTGAGTCCCTGAACCTTTCAAGACATCGGGGCCGGATGCGCCCCTCAGGACATCAAGACAAAGCGCCGCCTTCTAATGGCCGGCTGGCCCAAGCGGCCGGCTGCCAGAAGGTGGCTAAGCTCCAGAAGGCGACACCAAGACGGGCTGACTCCTTGCAGGCGGCCTCCAGAGAGGCCGGCTCCTAGAAGGCGGGCCACGGCGCCCTCAGAGTCTGCGCCCCCATTAAGAAGACAAGACAGGGTGAGGCTACGGTGTAGCCCATCACCCCTGTTTCTAGGGCCGGGCGTGGCCACAGTGCTCCGTACAGGCGGAGATCTCTGCCCGGCGCGGCACTATTGCCACTCCACCCCTGACGTCACTGCTGGCAGGCGGAGCCCTGTTCCCACGACGGCCCGTCGGTACGGCCCGCGGGCAGCGGGCCCTACCAGGTAGCGAGAGCCCGGAGAGTGGCGGCGGCCTGACCAGTCGGACCCGAGGAAGGCCGGCCTCCAGCAGGCGGCCCCCTCCTCCCTTGGGGTCCATGCGCCATTAACCAGATGAGACAGGGAGTGGCTACAGTGATCTCCCACCAGTCGGCGAGACTGTAGCCACGCTTCCCTGACCAAGTACACATCATTAGCATCACGGCTACAGTAACCAGCAGCCGGCAAGACCCGCAAGCGGCGGGAGCGGCCTGCCGGCTCCGTACCAGACCTGTCGGCGGGGCCCACCAGGCGGCGGGCCCCAGCAGCCGGCGACCAGAGACACTGACAGTCGGGTCCTATGCCTGGCTAGATTACTATTGTACCCCTGGGGGTAGGCCTATATAAACCCTCCAGGGCACCCATGCAAAGGGTTCCCAACCTATTAGAACTAGACTCATACCTAGAGGAAGGAGAGAGTGTGCCTGCCTTCTTCTACCTCTAGCATACAGCTCGAGGAGCACCATTGTATCCACTAGAGCCTTAGTGATCATGCGGAGACCCCGCAGAGCAGGACTAGGGGTGTTATCTCCTAGGAGAGCCCCGAACCTGGGTAAAGTACGCCGGCGTTCGTGTCTACGCCTCATCCCGCTTCCGGGCACCGGCCACGTTCTACTCGCTCCCACCATGATAAGCCATCCGTTGGCATATGTCGCACCCAACCCCCGACATTTGGCACCCACCGTGGGGCGAGGTGCACCGTCGTCCGGAGACCTGTTCTGGACGGGAACCTTGTTCCTTCCTGGCGAGCGCAGCCAGCCCAGCATGCCAGACGGCGTCTGCGTCGATGCGCTGCGTGGCGCGGAGGTCATTTGCGCGGCGGGCTGCCTCGCCGATCTTGTTGGCGAGATTTTCCTCTCCGGCGAGCCCGCATCCGATGCGGGCACAGAAGGCCCCGAGAGCCGCCTCGTGAGCCTCCTCGATCAGCTCCACGTCACCAGCGAGCCTGCTGCGGACTTGGAGTCGGTTGGCTCCACCGACCCGATGCTTGTCGACTCCGACACGGTGTCGCTTGACGCGTTCCCCACCAACATGGTGGTCTACGACGAACCGCTTCCTTGCGCGGATAGCGGCGGCAGCACCGTCACGGAGGTGCTCGTCATCAGCCACAGCGAGCACTCTGGCGGAGGTGGCCAGGATCCGCTGCAGGTGGTGCTGCAAGACATGACTGCGCCCATTCCTGAAGACGCCGACGCCGAGACGCTGGAAGCATGCCGCGTCCAGCTCGTCGAAAGCGCCAACAGGCTGGCCAGCATGAGACGCCTTTCGAAGGCCTACCAGCGTGAGATGGACCGTGCCATTGGCGGCACACCGGCTCCTAGTGGGCCTAGCCGCATTGGCACGATCAAGCAGCGCGACGCGGCCATTGCCAGCATGTTTGGGGCGGATCGCCCCGTCTATGCCACGCCCGTAGAAAACATACGAGCAGCCCAGGCGGCTACAGACGAGCTAGACACGCTCGAGGGCGACGAGCGTCGCCACATGATGGAGCGCGTCCAGCAGCTCCTTGACGCGGCTGCCGAGCAGCAAGAGGCCGGCTGCCGCACTGAAGCGCCCAACCGGAAAAATAACGACCCGCCTCCCCGCCGAGAGCAAGGCGCGACATCTCGGACGCCGACTGGTGGCGTCCGCGATAGAAGAGACAAGGAGCTGGCTGCCAGCCGCAGCCGGACTCGCATCACCATCGAGCGCGGCCAGGACGGCCGCCCAAGAGCAATGTAGCGACGAGATGACTATCCGCCTCCCCATCCCCGCAGGGAGAGGCGCATTTCCCCGCCGCCTGTTGATCACCCGACGCTCGGCGACTGCCTTGAACGACGCCCGCCACCGGATCAACCGCCTCAACCGATCCCTGGCACTAGAAGAAGAAGACGAGCTGGGTCCACCTTGTTTTGGCCCCCGCATCTGAGATGAGCCCTTCCCCAAAGGGTTCACGCTTCCGAGAGATACGCCCAAGTACACCGGCTCCGTGAAGCCGGAGGACTGGTTGGTCGACTACTCCACAGCCGTCAGCATCACCAACGGCAACAAGCGCGTTGCCGTGAAGTACGTCCCGCTCATGATCCAGGGCACGGTCCAGACATGGTTGAACAGCCTGAAGCCCCGTAGCATCAACAGCTGGGTTGATTTCACTGAAGCCTTCATCCGCAACTTCACCAGCACCTACAAGCGGCCGCCCAAGCCTCGCCGGCTCTCCTTGTGCATCCAAGGCCCCAACGAATCAACTCGCGAGTACCTCATGCGTTGGGCCGAGCTGCGCAACTCTTGCGAGGGCGTGCATGAGGTGCAAGCCATCGAATACTTCACTGCCGGGTGCTGAGAGGGCACCCTCCTCAGGCACAAGCTTCTCTGCGACGAGCCGATGGCCCTCGAAGAACTGCTGATCATAGCAGACAAGTACGCCACGGCCGACTCCTCCATGAAGGCGGAGATCCAAGTTGACGCATCTGGCAAGGTGGCTCCCCAAGCTCCTCGGACCCCGGCTGGTGACACCAGTCGGCGACAGCAACAGAATGACCATAAGCGCAAGGCCACGCAGCCGGCTTCCACAAGCCGGCAGGTGGCGACAGTTGAAGACCAGCAGCCGGAAGGGCAGCCTCCTCCCAAACGCCAGAAGGGCGGCAAGCCCAATTGGTTGCCCACCTTCTCGTACGAGCAGACTCTAGATGCACCCTGCAAGTTCCACAGCGGCGCAAAGCCGTCCAACCACACCACTCGGAAATGCCACTGGCTCAGCAGGATCGCCAAGGCCGACGGACTCCAGCCTCCTCCGCATCCCGGCCCGCCGCCTCCTCCTCCCCAGCAGCCGGTGGTTCGGCCAGTCGGCGCGATACAAGACGAATATCCTGAAGAGCATGGAGCTTATGTCGTGTTCACCTGCGTGGTCGTCGATAAGCACAGCAGACGGCAGCGGCAACAAGAAGTAAATGCAGTGGCATCAGAGACCCCCGAGTTCATGCATTGGTCTGAAAAGCCCATCAGCTGGAGCAGAGCTGACCACCCGGAGGTGATGCCTTCTCCCGGTTCTTATGCTCTAGTGTTGGATGCCACCTTCGCCATGGAGAGGCGGGCTGCTCGCTTCTCCCGAGTTCTGATAGATGGCGGCAGCAGCATCAACATCCTGTACAAAGATACTATGGAGAAGTTGGGAATCAAGTAGAGACATCTTCAGCCCAGTCGGACTGTATTCCATGGCATAGTTCCTGGCCTTTCCTGCTCACCAATCGGCAAGACCCAGATAGACGTCCTCTTTGGAGACAAATATCACTTCCGCCGAGAGCCAGTCTGGTTTGAGGTGGTGGACCTTGAGAGCCCTTGTCATGCACTACTTGGCCGGCCTGCTCTGGCCAAGTTCATGGCGGTCCCCCACTATGCTTACCTCAAGATGAAGATGCCAAACACCAAGAGAATCCTAACCATAACAGGGGACTACAAGAAGTCGTCCGCCTGTTCAGCAGACAGCAGCCGGCTAGCTGAGTCCCTCGTAATTGCAGCAGAGAAGCGGCTCCTTGACCGGGTTGTGGCAATGGCAGGCAAGCAGCCGGAAATGTCGCCAAACCCCAAGGAGTCAGAAGCTGAGGGCTCGTTCAAGCTGGCAAAGGAAACAAAGAAGATACCCTTGGACCCGGAGCATCTGGAGAGGCACGTTGTCATAGGTGCAAACCTTGACAGCAAATAAGAAAGCGAGCTCGTCGATTTCCTCCGTGAGAATCAGGACATCTTTGCATGGTCTCCCAAGGACATGTCGGGTGTTCCGACGGATTTCGCCGAGCACAAGCTACATGTCCGACCTGACGTCAAGCCGGTCAGGCAGCCCTTATGCCGCCTGTCAGAAGAAAAGAGAAGAGTTGTTGGAGAAGAGATAGCCCGGCTTCTTGCAGCCGGCTTCATTATGGAAGTATTCTTTCCGGAGTGGCTAGCCAATCCAGTCCTTGTACTGAAGAAGAATAAGAAGTGGCGCATGTATATCGATTATACCATCCTCAACAAAGCTTGCCCCAAAGACCCATTTGCATTGCCGAGAATCGACCAAGTGATTGACTCCACAGCCGGATGCGAGTTGTTGAACTTTTTGGATGCATACTTAGGGTATCATCAGATCAAGCTGAACCCGGCCGACAGGCTGAAGACCGCCTTCATCACGCCATTCTGAGCCTTCTTCTACCTGACCATGACGTTCTGCTTGAGAAATGTTGGCGCCACATTTCAGTGTTGCCTGCAGAAGTGTCTCCTCAAACAACTCGGCAGAAACGCCCACGTCTATGTGGATGATGTTGTGGTGAAGACGGAGAAGCGTGGAACGCTGCTAGAAGACCTCAAGGAGACCTTTGAAAACTTGCGTGCTTTCAGATCAAGCTCAACCCGGAGAAATGTGTCTTTGGAGTACCAGCCGGCCAGCTTCTTGGCTTCCTGGTCTCAGAGCGCGGCATAGAATGCAACCCTGTGAAGATCAAGGCCGTCGAGAGGATGGAGGTGCCCACCCGACTGCTGGACGTGCAAAAGTTTACCGGCTGCTTGGCATCCATCAGTCGGCTGGGCGAGAAGGCTCTTCCCCTGTACCAGCTCATGAAGAAGACCACATTTTTCGAGTGGAACGACAAAGCGGATGAAGCTTTTCTCCAGCTCAAAAAGATGTTGACCACTCCACCTGTCCTGGCGGCTCCGACTGATAAGGAGCCCATGCTCCTCTACATCGCCGCCACCAGCCAGGTGGTCAGCACAGTCATAGTTGTGGAGCGCAAAGAAGACGGCAAGGCACTACCAGTCCAGAGGCCGGTGTATTACCTGAGTGAAGTGTTGTCCGCCTCCAAGCAAAATTACCCCCACTATCAGAAGATGTGGTACGGCGTGCACTTCGTCGCCAAGAAGCTGAAGCCATACTTTCAAGAACACCCAGTCACCGTGGTCTACACTGCTCCACTTGCCGAGATCATTGGAAGCCGAGATGCTTCAGGCCGAGTGGCCAAATGGGCCATAGATTTGGCCCCCTACACCATCTACTACCAGCCTCGCACCGCCATCAAGTCACAAGCACTGGCCGACTTCCTCCTCGACTGGGCCGAGACCCAGTACCTGCCGCCAGCGCTAGACTCCACTCATTGGCGAATGCACTTTGATGGTTCCAAGATGCGCACCGGTTTGGGAGCCGACATCGTCCTCACCTCTCCCAAAGGCGACAAGCTCAGATATGTGCTGCAAATCCACTTTGCCGCCTCCAACAACGTTGCTGAATATGAAGCACTCATACATGGGCTCCGGCTTCCCAAGGAACTCGGCATTCGCCGGATCCTGTGCTATGGAGACTCCAACTTGGTGGTCCAGCAGTCGTCAGGTGACTGGGACGCCAAAGATGCAAACATGGCAAGCTACCGCCTCCTCGTACAGCAACTCAGTGGATACTTCGAAGGGTGTGAGTTCCTCCATGTGCCAAGAAATGACAATGAGCAAGCCGATGCTTTGGCATGGATTGGCTCTACCCGGCGATACCATCCTCAAACCGTTTGTCAAGCCATCGCCAGAGTCAGGTTCCATCTTCGTGTCGGTTCCTCCTGATGCAGTCGGATCCGACTTGAGGACCCCAACAGTCGGCGTAGGGAATCCAGCAGGCGGCCCGGGGACTGCAGCAGCCGCACCCGGCCTGGGGACTTCAGAACCCGGCCCGGGGACTGCAACAGTCGGCCCGGGGACTTCATCAACTCAGCAAGCAGCAATCGAATCCAACCCACCGCCTCCCGGCCCAACCGCCCTCATGCAAGTAGCAGTCCTTGCAGTAGAAGAAATAGCAGGACCTTCATGGGCACAGCCCATCCTCAACTTTCTGGTGAACAAAGAGCTGCTGACTGATGAGATCTCGGCCCGAAAAGTGCAGCGTCGGGCAGCAGCATACACCATTGTCAACAGAGAGCTTGTGAGGCGCAGTGTCACTGGTGTGTACCAGCACTGCGTGAAGCCAGAGCAAGGCCAAGCAATCCTCAAAGATATCCACCAAGGCGAGTGTGGTCACCACGCGACTTCAAGAGCACTCGTTGCCAAAGCTTTCCGCCATGGGTTTTTCTGGCCGACTGCTCTAGAAGACGCCAAAGACTTGGTCCAGAAATGCAAAGGGTGCCAGAAGTTCCGCTCCAAGCCACATCAGCCGGCTTCTGCACTCAAGACCATCCCCATTGCCTGGCCCTTTACAGTTTGGGGGCTGGACATGGTGGGACCATTCAAGACAGCACGCGGCGGCATGACTCACCTGCTTGTCGCGGTGGACAAGTTCACCAAGTGGATAGAAGCAAAGCCAATTAAGAAGCTGAATGGTCCGACTGCTGTGACTTTCATCTCCGACATCACCATTCGGTATGGCATACCACACAGCATCATCACCGACAACGGCACAAACTTTGCCAAAGGCGCTTTGGCTTGTTTCTGCGCGACGCAGGGCATCCGACTGGACTTAGCGTCCGTTGCCCATCTGCAGTCAAACGGCCAAGTGGAGCGAGCAAACGGCCTCATTTTGTCCGGCATCAAGCCCCGACTGGTCGAGCCCCTGGAGCGTTCGGTCGGCTGCTGGCTCGATGAGCTGCCGGGCGTCCTCTCGAGCCTGCGCACAACTCCGAACAAGTCAACCGGCTTCACGCCTTTCTTCCTCGTCTACGGTGCCGAAGCCGTCATCCCGACGGACATAGAATTCGACTCCCTTCGAGTCACCATGTACACCGAAGAGGAGGCCAAAGAAGCACGAGAAGATGGCGTCGATCTGCTGGAAGAGGGCCGGCTGTTGGCACTCAGCCGGTCCACCATCTACCAGCAGAGTCTACGCCGATACTACAACCGAAAAGTCAAGCCGAGATCCTTCCAAGTGGGAGACCTTGTGCTCCGGCTGATCCAGCGAACAGCCGGCCAGCACAAGCTCTCGGTACCTTGGGAAGGCCCCTTCATCATCAGCAAGGTGTTGGGCAATGACTCCTACTACCTCATCGACGCTCAGAAGCCCCGAGCACGCAAAAGAGACGACTCTGGCAAGGAAACGGAGCGGCCATGGAATGCAAACCTCCTTCGAAGATTTTACAGTTGATGCAGTATGTACCATGCTACCTTTTGTATTAAGTACGAAGACTCTGGGTCCCCCAAGAAGAGCTCGGGGACTGCCCTCTTTTATCTATATGATAAGTATTATGCCTATGAATGTGTTATTTCATTATTCTGCCTGGCACCGGGTTCGACCAGTCGGACCGGAGGCTCGCCGCCTTGTACTATGTGGTGTTTCCTGCAGTCGGACAAGTAATGTGTTGGCACCTAAGCCCTCTCCTGCCAAAGCCGCAGCTTGCAGAGCAGCTGTCCGGTAGGCAGGAGTCAAAGGCAGAAAGGGTGCCCACATGAAAAATGGCTAAGGACCCAAAAGCATGCACATATCTCAAGCCGGCTTCCCGCCTCGCCGACCGGCTGCTGAGTAGCCGGCCGGCCGGCTTCTACTTAATTTGCTAAATGCTCTAGTCGGCTGAGTACTTACCCTCCCAAAACAGCCAAGTACTTGATCCAGCCGCAGTCCGCAGAGCGGCTGTTTGGCTGACAAGACGACAGCCCAGGGAGGGCGGCAAAGGCAAAAAGCCAAGGAGCAGAAAGCAAGGAAAGATAGAACTCGGCAAACATATTTACACATCAAAAGGCCCTTGGCCAACATTCAACAGAAGTTTGAAATACACCCAGCGGGTGGAATTGTGCGAAGTTAACAAAGTTTGTTGAGACTGATAAGCAGGTAAACAAAAGATAAATTGGCAGCCTAGGGAGCAGCAGACGGATCCGGCGGAACGGTGGAGTCAGTGGTGCCGGTTGGTGGAGCGGCCGGCTGGTCAGTCTCCGCTTGGTCGCCTTCAGCAGCAGTCGGCTCGCTCGTGCGAGGCTCATTGTTGGAGGCGCGGTCGAGCTGAGGCTGGCCGTCCGCTTCAACCTCTGGCGCTTCCTCTTCACTTTCCTCGTCCTCCTCGCCTTCTCCCTCGTCGCTGGAGTCGATCACCTCGGTCGAGTCCTCGTCGTCCTCCGAGTTCAGCCCGAACCACTCCTGCGGCACCTCGGCACCATTCTCAGCCAGCTCCAGGATGAAGATGCTGGTGTTGGTGTACTCGGCGATCGCCGCCGCCCGCTTGATGAGATCACGCTCCACCGCCACCAGCTCCTCCTGGGCCTCCTGTCGAAACGTGGTCAACTGGGCTGGATTTAGCCCAGGGTACCACGCCTTAACAAACTCCAGGGCCCGGCGTGCTCCAGCCCGGACTGAGGAACCCTTCCAAGCCTCAAGACGGCCGTCCACCACCTCCAGCCAGTCGGCAGTCCTACTGGGAGTGCGCAGAGCCGGCATGTCTGGCCACAGGGCGGAGATCGCCTGGGCACCGACGTGCTGAAGACGGCGCAGCATCCGATGAGCCGACCGAAGACGGGCCTGGATGCTGAGAAGCTGTTCGCTAAGGGTCCGGGGGGCGTTCGCAGCAATCTGCGCACCTTCCGCCCTCCGCCCTTCGCGATCAGCCTCGATGGCCTGATTGGCAGCGCCAGAGTGACCAGGGAAGAAGTCTGCTCAAACAAAAAGCAAAGAGCTAAAGTTAGAAGCAAGAAGCCGGCTCGATCAGCAGCCGGCGGCTCGAAGAAAGAAAAAAGAAGGAAGCTTACCGTCAACCATGTCTTCAATTTTTCCGAAGCCGGTAGTCAGCAACGCCTCCTTATCGGTCCAGGCAGAGCGTTCGGTCTCAAACTCAGCAAGGAGACCGGACTCCTTTTCCTCCGCCTCCTTCTGGGCTTTCTTGAGAAGCTCCGCCTGCTCCGCTAGTTGCGTGGTCAGCCGATCACGCTCTTGGGCCAGCTCGTTGCACTCCACCTCCTTGGCGCGCAAGGCGGTGTTGGCTTCGCCCAGCTGCTGTTGCAGGACAGCGTTGGCCTCTGCAAAGGGAGAAAGAAAAAGACGTCAGCAACCAACAGAGAAGAAGTACAGTCGCCGGGGAGATCCGGCCCGACTGCTCAGCAGTCGGCCCGAATCTCGAGGACTACAGCCCGCGGGTGCGCCAGCGCGCCCCCGCAGAGAAAGAAAACGAAGACTTACTCCGGCTTTCTGACAAGTCGGCAGTCCGCTGCTCCAGCTCTCGGACGTTGGAGTTGAAGGTTGCCGCGCGAAGGTTGTGATAATCCTACAATGAAGGTATCAGACAACGTTAGTACTTGGAACTTGCCAATTAAAGTTCCGAGCCGCCTGCTCAGCAGCCGGCCCGAAACTCGAGAACTACACCCAGTGGGTGCGCTGGCGCGCCCCCACAGAGAAATTCAAGAGCCAAAGACGAAGAAGTGAGAAACATACCCGGATGGCCGCCCGCGAATCCAAGAACGCCTTGTTGCAATGATTGAGAGCATCGGCCTCTGCTCGGAGCTTGGCCTGGACGTCTAGGATCGCCTTGTTTAAGGCTCCCGTCCCGCCTTCACGCACCCATTCAGCGGGTGCGGTGTTGGTTGCTTCGGCGTCTGGGATTGATGAGCTCGCGGTGCTGGCTTCCAGCAGTCGTGGCGTTGAGGCCGCCTTCGCAATGCGACGGCGCGTTGGTGTGAGGGCCCGAGGAGTCGGGCCCGTCACCATCTCATCTCCGGCTGGTGGCACCGGCGGGTCAACCGGCTGCTTGTCCCGCGCTCCTTCGGACGGCGGTGGCGGAGGCACGACTACGTCCGGCATGACGACGTCGCCGCCTTCTCTCTCCATGATCGGGTACTCGTCGCCGGCTCCCCCAGTCGGCGCTACAAATTCTGGTGGCGGCGGCGCGGAGTTCAGGGGGACGACAAATAGCGCTGACTGACGGTGCGCGGCTTCTTCAAGACGTTTCTTCACGGCGGCATCAGACTCGGCCTCTGCCAGCTTCTTCAGCCCGGCGGCCTCCGCCTTCTCCAAGCAGGCGGCCTCCTGCTCCTCACGCGCTTCACGCGTGTTCTGTTCTCGCGCCTCTCGGAGGTCGGCCATGGAATCGATTCGTCGGCTTATGGTGGAGGCCTCCGCCGACCCAATGACGGAGGCGGCGGCCGACTTCTCAAGAGAGAGCGGATCCCTAAGTCAAGAAAGACAAAGAAAGGAAGCTCAGATAGAATCGACAAGAAAGAAAAGCACAAGAAAAATATACTTACGCCGACACCATGGGAGGCGCCTTCGGGAGCTTCTGAAATTTGGCCGCCTTCGCGGCGGCCTCCCTCCGCCTGGTCGCAGCGGTCGGATTCTTGGCCTTCTTCAGTGCGCTGCCGAACAAGACGGTGCCCTGTTTACGCTTTCGCGTTCCGCCTCGAGCAGTCGGCTCGATGGAGGGACCCACGTCCGCCTTGCCGGTGCCCTATGAAGGGCGCGGCTCGTCCTCCTCCTCCTCGAAGTCGTCCGGCCATGTCTCGACGCCGCCCCCTTCTTCGGAGCCGCCGGCTCCATAGAGGCCGCCTATGGCGTCGTCCTCCAAGGCGGCCGCCCCCAAGACGGGGTCGTCCACGTCGCTCACAGCTCGGTCTAGTTCGTACGGGCCACCCGCCCCCACGATGGCGGCCATCGCCTCGGACATGAAGATCTGTTTCAAAAGAGCAAGAGGCCAACTGATCGATACACAAGACTAAATCAAGATGAAGTATTGAAGAGGGAAAAGATTGAAGAGCTTACGGCAGGCGGCGGGTCCGTGCGGGAGTACGGCTGCTTGCCGAACTGCCAGGACCCCTCCAGCTTGAGGTCGGAGATCTCGTTCACCAAGTTTGCCACTTCGGCAGCCGGCATCTCCTTGGTGCTCAGCCAGCGCGGGTCGCGATGCCCGCTCATCCGGCTGATCAAGTGAGGCCGGCTTTGGAGCGGGAGAATCCGGCACGCGACGAAGGCGACCAGCAAGTCGGATGCCTTGAGGCCTTCGGCTTCGGTCAACACCCGGAGTCGGTTGATGACGACGGCACCGTCTGCTGACACCGGCTTCGGCTTGTAGCCCCAGTTGGCCTGAGGCTCAGTCGGCGGGCCGGCTTCATAGGCCGGCAGGTTGATGAAGTCGACGGGCGGGTCGACATTCCCCACATAGAAGTAAGATTGCTACCACATCTTGACCGACTGTGGCAGCTTGATGGCGGGGAAGAGATTCTTCGGCGACGGCCAGCGCACCGCAATGAAGGCACCACACTGGGCCGCCTTCTCCCTGGCGGAGGTGCCTAGTTTGGTGTAGAAGAACGCTCCCCACAACTTGATGGTGGGGAAGATGCCGAGGTAGCCTTCGCACATCGTGACGAAGGCGGACAGCAACATCACAGTGTTGGGCGTGATGTGATGAGGTTGGAGATGGTTGAACTCGAGGAACGAGCGGAGAAAACCGCTCGCCGGCTGGCCGAAGCCACGGATGAAGTGCGAGCGGAAGATGACCTGCTCGCCCTCCCCCGGCGCCGGTGAAATCTCCCCCGCCGGAGGCACGTGCGCCTTCATGAAGCCCGCGCCGGGAAGGCGCTGTGTGTCACGAAGGAAGGCAATGTGATCTTCATTGACGTTCGACCTGTCCCAATCTCCTCCCCGCTCGCGCGCCATGAAGAGATCGACGAGGCAAATGGCGCGGCGGGGGAGCTGAGAACTGGTGCGGGGCCAAGAGGGCTCGGGGCGGAAGAGCTCGACGGAGACGAGCAGCGGCAGCACCCCGGCGAGGCTCGAAGGTGCTGCGGCGAGAGGAAGAAGAAGATGAGAATGGGGCAGGAGGGCGCGCGTGCTCCGCCGCTCCCCCTCCCCCCTACTTATAGCCAGTTGGCTATGAAGCTGAGGTGACGAGGCGTGGGATCATGGGATTAACTGTGCCCACGACCCCACGTCCCCGTTTTTATTGCGCGAGTTACTGCGCGCAGTAACTCCGCAAGGAAGCTCAACCGGCCGCCTCAGCCACAGCGGATCCGCTCGCATGCCGAGGCCCGGTAGTGGCGGGCCCAGCCTGCTGTCGCGTCCCATCGTGCGCGTGGGCTAGCAGGCTGGCCCGGCTGGTTGACGCCACGTGGCGTGCCCACGACGGGCGGTGGGCCTGGAGGCTTATCTAGCACGCCACCTGGTTCCCGCTGTTGCGTTCGAAGTTTCCAGACAAGTCCGTCTGGTCGTGGCCGACTCCCTCCAGGCGGCACGCTAGGAGTCGGATGAAGTTTCAGACCAGAGCACTCGGAGAAGGAAACTATTGAGGCTTCTCGGCTTTTCAGCTGCGACGCCTCACCAGCTTCGGGGACTACTGTCGGAGTAATGGGCCACGGGTAGCTTAACCCGAGTCCCTGAACCTTTCAAGACATCGGGGCCGGCTGCGCCCCTCAGGACATCAAGACGAAGCGCCGCCTTCTGATGGCCGGCTGGCCCAAGCGGCCGGCTGCCAGAAGGCGGCTAAGCGCCAGAAGGCGGCACCAAGACGGGCCGACTCCTTGCAGGCGGCCTCCAGAGAGGCCGGCTCCTAGAAGGCGGCCCACGGAGCCCTCAGAGTCTGCGCCCCCGTTAAGAAGACAAGACAGGGTGAGGCTACAGTGTAGCCCATCACCCCCGTATCCAGGGCCGGGCATGGCCACAGTGCTCCGTACAGGCGGAGATCTCCGCCCGGCGCGGCACTGTTGTCACTCCACCCCTAACGTCAGTGCTGGCAGGCAGAGCCCTGTTCCCACGACGGCCCGTCCATACGGCCCACGGGCAGCGGGCCCTACCGGGCAGTGAGAGCGCGAAGGGTGGCGGAGGCCTGACCAGTCAGACCCGAGGAAGGCCGGACTCCAGCAGGCGGCCCCCTCCTCCCTTGGGGTCCGTGCGCCATTAACCAGATGAGACAGGGAGTGGCTACAATGATCTCCCACCAGTCGGCGAGACTGTAACCATGCTTCCCAGACCAAGTACACGTCATTAGCATCACGGCTACAGTAACCAGCAGTTGGCAAGACCCGCAAGCGACGGGAGCGGCCTATCGACTCCGTACCAGACCAGTCGGCGGGGCCCACAAGGCAGCGGGCCCCAGCAGCCGGCGGAGAAGCCGGCGAACAGAGACACTGACAGCCGGGTCCTACACCCGGCTAGATTACTATTGTACCCCTGGGGGGTAGGCCTATATAAACCCCCCAGGGCACCCATGCAAAGGGTTCCCAACCTGTTAGAACTAGACTCATACCTAGAGGAAGGAGAGAGCGTGCCTGCCTTCTTCTACCTCTAGCATACAGCTCGAGGAGCACCATTGTATCCACTAGAGCTTTAGTGATCATGCGGAGACCCCGCAGAGCAGGACTAAGGGTGTTATCTCCTAGGAGAGCCCTGAACCTGGGTAAAGTACGCCGGCGTTCATGTCTACGCCTCATCCCGCTTCCGGGCACCGACGACGTTCTACTCGCTCCCACCATGATAAGCCATCCGTTGGCATATGTCGCACCCAACCCCCGACAATTACCGTCAGCGTCAGTCTTCTTCTTACAGATCCATTTATTCTCTATGGCTTGCCGATCATCGGGCAAGTCAACCAAAGTCCACACTTTGTTCTTATACATGGATCCCATCTCAGATTTCATGGCCTCAAGCCATTTTGCGGAATCTGGGCTCATCATCGCTTCCTCATAGTTCGTAGGTTCGTCATGGTCAAGTAACATGACTTCCAGAACAGGATTACCATACCACTCTGGTGCGGATCTTACTCTGGTTGACCTACGAAGTTTGGTAGTAACTTGATCAGAAGTTTCATGATCATCATCATTAGCTTCCTCACTAATTGGTGTAGGAATCACTGGAACTGATTTCTGTGATGTACTACCTTCCAATTCGAGAGAAGGTACTATTACCTCATCAAGTTCTACTTTCCTCCCACTCACTTCTTTCTAGAAAACTCCTTCTCTAGAAAGGATCCATTCTTAGCAACAAATATCTTGCCTTCGGATCTGTGATAGAAGGTGTACCCAACAGTCTCCTTCGGGTATCCTATGAAGACACATTTCTCCGATTTGGGTTCGAGCTTATCAGGTTGAAGCTTTTTCACATAAGCATCGCAGCCCCAAACTTTAAGAAACGACAACTTGGGTTTCTTGCCAAACCACAGTTCATACGGTGTCATCTCAACGGATTTAGATGGTGCCCTATTTAACGTGAATACAGCCGTCTCTAAAGCATAACCCCAAAACGATAGCGGTAAATCAGTAAGAGACATCATAGATCGCACCATATCTAATAAAGTGCGGTTACGACGTTCGGACACACCATTACGCTGTGGTGTCCCGGGTGGTGTGAGTTGCGAAAATGTTCTGCATTGTTTCAAATGAAGACCAAACTCGTAACTCAAATATTCGCATCCATGATCAGATCGTAGAAACTTTATTTTCTTGTTACGATGATTTTCCACTTCACTATGAAATTCTTTGAACTTTTCAAATGTTTCATACTTATGTTTCATCAAGTAGATATACCCATATCTGCTCAAATCATCTGTGAAGGTCAGAAAATAATGATACCCACCGCGAGCATCAACACTCATCGGACCGCATACATCAGTATGTATTATTTCCAACAAGTCTGTTGCTCGCTCCATTGTTCCGGAGAACGGAGTCTTAGTCATCTTGCCCATGAGGCATGGTTCGCAAGCATCAAGTGATTCCAAAAGCCCATCAGCATGGAGTTTCTTCATGCACTTTACACCAATATGACCTAAACGACAGTGCCACAAATAAGTTGCACTATCATTATTAAACTTATATCTTTTGGCTTCGATACTATGAATATGTGTATCACTACTATCAAGATTCAATAAAAACAGACCACTCATCAAGGGTGCATGACCATAAAAGATATTACTCATATAAATAGAACAACCATTGTTCTCTGATTTAAATGAATAACCGTCTCGCATCAAACAAGATCCAGATATAATGTTCATGCTTAACGCTGGCACCAAATAACAATTATTCAGGTCTAAAACTAATCCCGAAGGTAGATGTAGAGGTAGCGCGCCGACGGCGATCACGTCGACTTTGGAACCATTTCCCACGCGCATCGTCACCTCGTCCTTACCCAGTCTTCGCCTAATCCGTAGCCCCTGTTTCGAGTTGCAAATATGAGCAACAGAACCAGTATCAAATACTCAGGCGCTACTACGAGCATTAGTAAGGTACACATCAATAACATGTATATCAAATATACCTTTCACTTTGCCATCCTTCTTATCCGCCAAATACTTGGGGCAGTTCCGCTTCTAGTGACCAGTCCCTTTGTAGTAGAAGCACTCAGTCTCAGGCTCAGGTCCAGACTTGGGTTTCTTCACTTGAGCAGCAACTTGCTTGCCATTCTTCTTGAAGTTCCCCTTCTTCCCTTTGCCCTTCTTCTTGAAACTAGTGGTCTTGTTGACCATCAACACTTGATGCTCCTTCTTGATTTCTACCTTCGCAGCCTTTAGCATCGCGAAGAGCTCAGGAATTGTCTTATCCATCCCTTGCATATTATAGCTCATCACGAAGCTTTTGTAGCTTGGTGGCAGTGATTGAAGAACTCTGTCAATGACACTATCAACCGGAAGATTAACTCCCAGCTGAGTCAAGTGATTGTGGTACCCAGACATTCCGAGTATATGTTCACTGACAGAACTATTCTCCTCCATTTTGCAGCTGTAGAACTTATTGGAGAATTCATATCTCTCAATCCAGGCATTTGCTTGAAACTTCTACTCCTGGAACATCTCATATGATCCATGACGTTCAAAACGTCGTCGAAGTCCCGGTTCTAAGCCATAAAGCATGGCACACTAAACTATCGAGTAGTCCTCAGCTTTGCTCTGCCAGGCGTTCATAACGTCCGGCGTTGCTCCTGCAGTGGGTTTGGCACTCAGCGGTGCTTCCAGGACGTAATTCTTCTATGCAGCAATGAGGATAATCCTCAAGTTACGGACCCAGTCCGTGTAGTTGCTACCATCATCTTTCAACTTAGCTTTCTCTAGTGCATTAAAATTCAAAGGAACATTAGCACGGGCCATTTATCTACAGCAACATAGACATGCAAAATACTATCAGGTACTAAGTTCATGATAAATTAAAGTTCAATCAATCATATTACTTAAGAACTCCCACTTATATAGACATCCCTCTAATCATCAAAGTGATCACGTGATCCATATCCATTAAACCATGTCCGATCATCACATGAGATGGAGTAGTTTTCAATGGTGAACATCACTATGTTGATCATATCTACTATATGATTCACGCTCGACCTTTCGGTCTTAGTGTTCCGAGGCCATATCTGCATATGCTAGGCTCGTCAAGTTTAACCCGAGTATTCTGCGTGTGCAAAACTGGCTTGCACCCGTTGTATGTGAACGTAGAGCTTATCACACCTGATCATCACGTGGTGTCTCGGCATGACGAACTGTCGCAACGGTGCATACTCAGGGAGAACACTTGTACCTTGAAATTTAGTGAGAGATCATCTTATAATGCTACCGCCGTACTAAGCAAAATAAGATGCATAAAGGATAAACATCACATGCAATCAATATAAGTGATATGTATGGCCATCATCATCTTGTGCCTTTGATCTCCATCTCCAAAGCACCGTCATGATCACCATCATCACCGGCTTGACACCTTGATCTCCATAGCACCGTTGTCATCTCACCAACTATTGCTTCTACGACTATCACTACCACTTAGTGATAAAGTAAAGCAATTACATGGCGATTGCATTTCATACAATAAAGCGACAACCATATGGCTCCTGCCAGTTGCCGATAACTGTTACAAGACATGATCATCTCATACAACAATTTGTATATCATCACGTCTTGACCATATCACATCACAGCAAGCCCTGCAAAAACAAGTTAGACGTCCTCTACTTTGTTGTTGCAAGTTTTACGTGGCTGCTACAACGATTTTTCGTCAAGTGTGTTGTTTTAACCTTCAACAAGGACCGGGCGTAGTCACACTCGATTCAACTAAAGTTGGAGAAACAGACACCCACTAGCCACCTGTGTGCAAAGCACGACAGTAGAACCAGTCTCATGAACGCGGTCATGTAATGTCGGTCTGGGTCGCTTCATCCAACAATACCGCCGAATCAAAGTATGACATGCTAGTAAGCAGTATGACTATTATCGCCCACAACTCTTTGTGTTCTACTCGTGCATATAACATCTAAGCATAGACCTGGCTCAGATGCCACTGTTGGGGAACGTAGTATTTCAAAAAAATTCCTACGATCACGCAAGATCTATCTAGGAGAAGCATAGCAATGAGCGAGGAGAGTGTGTCCACATACCCTCGTAGACCGAAAGCGGAAGCGTTTAGTAACGCGGTTGATGTATTCGAACGTCTTCGCGATCCAACCGATCAAGTACCGAACGTACGGCACCTCTGCGATCTGCACATGTTCAGCTCGGTGACGTCCCTCGTACTCTTGATCCAGCTGAGGCCGAGGGAGAGTTTCATCAGCACGACGGTGTGGTGACAGTGATGATGAAGTTACCGACGCAGGGCTTCGCCTAAGCACTACGACAATATGACCGAGGTGGAAAACTGTGGAGGGGGGCACCGCACACGGCTAAAGATCAACTTGTGTGTCTATGGGGTGCCCCCTTCCCCCATATATAAAGGAGGGGAGGAGGAGGAGGAGGAGGGCCGGCCACAAGGGGCGCGCCCAAGGGGGGGATTACTACTCCTAGTAGGAGTAGGTTTCCCCCTTTCCTAGTCCAAGTAGGAGAAGAAGGAAGGAGAGGGAGAGGGAGAGGGAAAGAGGGGCAGCGCCCCCCTCCCCTAGTCCTATCCGTACTCCCCTTGGGGGGCGCGCCACCTCCTCGCTGCTGCCCTCTCTCTCCCCTAAGGCCCACTAAGGCCCATTACTTCCCCGGGGGGTTCTGGTAACCCCTCCGGTACTCCGGTTTGATCCGAAACCAACCCGAACACTTCCTGTGTCCGAATAACATGGTCCAATATATCAATCTTTATGTCTCGACCATTTCGAGACTCCTCGTCATGTCCGTGATCTCATCCGGGACTCCGAACAACCTTCGGTACATCAAATCACATAAACTCATAATACGAATCGTCATCGAACGTTAAGCGTGCGGACCCTACGGGTTCGAGACCTATGTAGACATGACCGAGACACATCTTCGGTCAATAACCAATAGCGGAACCTAGATGCTCATATTGGCTCCTACATATTCTACGAAGATCTTTATCGGTCAAACCGCATAACAACATACGTTGTTCCCTTTGTCATCGGTATGTTACTTGCCCAAGATTCGATCGTCGGTATCACTATACCTAGTTCAATATTGTTACCGGCAAGTCTCTTTACTCGTTACGTAATGCATCTCCCATAACTAACTCATTAGTCACATTTCCTGCAAGGCTTATAGTGATGTGCATTACCGAGAGGGCCCAGAGATACCTCTCCGACAATCGGAGTAACTCATTAGTCACATTTCTTGCAAGGCTTATAGTGATGTGCATTACCGAGAGGGCCCAGAGATACCTCTCCGACAATCGGAGTGACAAATCTTAATCTTGATCTATGCCAACTAAACAAACACCATCGGAGACACCTGTAGAGCATCTTTATAATCACCCATTTACGTTGTGACGTTTGATAGCACACTAAGTGTTCCTCCGGTATTCGGGAGTTACATAATCTCACAGTCATAGGGACATGTATAAGTCATGAAGAAAGCAATAGCAATAAACTAAACGATCATAGTGCTAAGCTAACGGATGGGTCTTGTCCATCACATCATTCTCTAATGATGTGATCCCATTCATCAATGACAACACATGTCTATGGCTAGGAAACTTAACCATCTTTGATTAACGAGCTAGTCTAGTAGAGGCATACTAGGGACACTTTGTTTGTCTATGCATTCACACATGTACTAAGTTTCCGGTTAATACAATTCTAGCATGAATAATAAACATTTATCATGATATAAGGAAATATAAATAACAACTTTATTATTGCCTCTAGGGCATATTTCCTTCAGAAGCCAGTCATCAGCATCAAGTGGGTTTGTTGAGGTGCGGTAGATAGCTGGGTTGAGACGTGAAAGGTCCTGAAGTGTGACTTGTCCCTGCTGGTGCTGGTTGTTCTGGTTTGGGAACTGGTTCATGATTCCTTTGGTGAACTGACGGTTCAGCTCAAATTGTGCCATCATGGCAGCATCATATGGTGGAGGGGGTGGATTGTCATCATCATGACCATGACCACGGTTACCTCTCCCGGCCATTCTGAATAGAACAACATGGATCGGTCAACAATTGTAATGACAGGCAAGTAAGACATAAAGTAGGGGGAATGCACAGAATACATAGTAGTAGTCATATCTTACAAAAGGGGGCATACATAGAGTTTAGTACATGGACTAGTGACATAGTAGGCGGCATGCACACACACAACGAAAACAACTAATACTAATAAGTAAGGCTACATCAACCAATAGGGTGCTGCGGAAGTGGGTGTATCCTGACAGCTGGTGGTGACGTATCAGGAAATTCTCCTCCGAAGGATCCTGCGGTCTGTGAATACTGTAGTGAAGAAGCCAACGCTCAGGTGGCAAAAGAGGACCACGAACGAGAGTGTAACCTCACACCTCAGGCCATCTGACGCCATGGGGCATCACGGTCCTGGCTGGATAGATCACAGAACTGTGTAGCTGCCCAGATACGACAAAGGGGTGCAACTGCGTCAGAGCATTGTAAAGGTGCACATGGGTGGCATACAACTCTCAGCGAAGAGCTCGGTTAGCTCTATCCAGACCATCAATATACCGGACAAAGTTCTGGTGGTAGAAGGGCTCGCGGGTGAGGTGGTGTACACAGCAGTGTAGTATCCCTGCTCAACCTCACTGGATGCAATAGCAATGTGCCTAAAAGGGGAGTTGTCCAACTCCCGATACTCTCCACGAAGACACGTCAGAGTTGCGTAGGCAGCATTGTGGACTGCCATATCAATTGTCACTCCAACACCATGAGCGGTGTGCAGCACAGTAGGGGAGTACTGCTCCTGGTTAAAGTCCCGGTACTGCTCGTACACGGTGTACTCAGGATGCCAGCGATAACCCAGGTAGGTCATCATCTCAACTAGCATCGCAGGTGATCCTGAGGCTCCAATGGTCGTCGTATGGCGCACGACCAGTCTCGTAGGATACATCTGTAAGCAAAGATGTTTCAAAGGAGTCAAACTTCGGAAACTGAAGGTATAACATAACGAAGGGGTAACTGAAAGTAATCAGGGCTCCGGAAAGAAATCATTGCATGATCCTAGAGTTAGAGTTAGTACAAGTTTAACCCGAAGAGAAGAGTGATCAGAATCCCAAAGTAATGGAGCGGAATAAAAGATCCTAATCCCACCCATAGGTGATGTGGGCCCGTAAGCCACACAACACAGTTAGCAAAATAGTTTTTCTTTCAGGTCTAGACTCCATCGACCAAGGAGTGTGGAAGGGGTTCCTAGAGGCAGTCAGCTCTGATACCAACTTGTGACGCCCCTGATATGATCGTGCACTAATCATACACGCAAACATGCATGATCAAGATCAGAGACTCACGGGAAGATATCACAACACAACTCTACGACACAAATAATATACTTCAACATTTCTATTACAAGCCAGGGGCCACGAGGACCCGAATACATAAGTCATCAAGCAAGTATTATCTGAGTACAGACATAGTTAGACAAGTTTGCCTTAAGAAGGCTGAGCAAAACAACGCCACTAGATCGAAAGGCGAGGCCTCCTACCTAGGACCTTCGGACTACTCCTGGTCGTCAGTCTCCACGTAGTACGCTCCACTGGGGTAACCTCCATCTGTGGCGCCATCATCTGTTGCGAACATCTGGGTCAAAAGAAAAGAGGTAGCAAAGCAACAGTGAGTACTCATCCAAAGTACTCGCAAGACCTACATCAGATCTACATCACATTTGCATCGGTATCAAATGAAGGGGGTAGTATCTATGGACTAAATTGCAGAATGCTAGAATAAAAGGGGGAGAAGCTAATCCTATCGAAGACTACGTCTTCTGGCAGACACCATCTTGAATTAGTAGAAGATAGTAGTTGGAGTGGTAACAAGCATCATCTTATAGCAATAATCCTACCCGGAGACCCTCTCCTTGTCTCCCTATGAGAGAGCGATCACCGGGTTGTATTGTCACTTATCTGGGTGTATTTTATCAAGTATCCGGTTTTAGTTGTAAGAGGTCGGAATACAACTCCAAGTCGTCGTGTTACCATGGACACGGCTATTCAAATAGATTACTTCCTTGCAGGGGTGCACCACATTACCCAACACGCTCAATCACCTCTGGCCGGACACACTTTCCTGGGTAATGCCCGGCCTCGGAAGATCAACACGTCGTAGTCCTACCTAAGCTCTCCAGAGAGGTCAGCACGCCGGTCTACATCCTAAGAGCTCAGTGGTCTTGGGCCCATCGCCCATTCCACTCCTGTATGTTGCGTGACTGGCCGGGGACCAGACCTGGCTACCTCTTTATACAAAGCAGGTGCTTACGCGATCCGCCCCAATACTCATCCCGCATCTCTGAACCGTGACATCTAAAAAGCTTTCGGGAGAAATCATACGACGCCGAGTGCCCATAACTCATCTCGCATGGCGGTTAGTGTGAAAAGGCCAGCGGCCAGCTCAGATCAAATATCCAATCTCGTTAAGCGTGTTATTTGAAGTAACCGTGGACACTGACCAGGGACCAGGCCTACCTCTCTCCTAGGTGTCTCAACCTTCCCTGTCGTTCCGCCACAAAGAATCACTTAGGGGGCCGTCAGAACCCAGGCCCACCACTACCTAGATGGAACCACCTGTCCCTTCAGCCCCCACATCTGAACCGTATCATAGGTATTATAGTAGTATGTAGTATATATTCGTGATCACCGCCCAAAGGGATCACGGCCCGAAAGTATAGCATGACAGAAGGACAAGAATGTAGGGCCATTGATGGAATACTAGCAAACCTGTACTAAGCATATAGGATAACAAGTAAGTATCACAGTAGTAGCAAGGACAGGCTATGCAGCAGTATAGGAGTAGCGGTAAGGCAGTAACAATAACACTACTCTAATGCAAGCAATAGAGGGAAAGAGTGGGCGGTATCGGAATGATCAAGGGGTTTTGCTTGCGTGGAAACTCTGCCGAGAGGGAAGGGTCGTCGACGTTGTAGTCGTACTAGGTGTCACACAAGTGTTGTAAGTTGTGATAACAGATAGTTTTGTAGCAAGGTGATTCGTAACAACTAACAATGGTAACAAAGGTGCAGCAAGGTGGCCCAATCCTTTTCATAGCAAAGGACAAGCCGGAAATTTCTCTTATATTAAGCAAAGCATTCTCGAGGACACATGGGAATTCTTGTCTGGTCACGTTCATCATGTTTAGTTAATTCGCGTTCGCTACTTTGATAATTTGATATGTGGGTGGACCGATGGTAGGGTGTTGTTCTTTTTTTTGAAATAAAACATCATCTTTATTTATTAGTAATAATGGTTACATCGTCTATAAGAAAATTTACAATATCGTTCGTAGGTTCTTCAAACCAATCCCTTGTCTCAGAAAATTTAGCTACTCTAGCAATTTCATGAGCTACTTTATTTGCCTTCCTATTACAATGTTCAAATCTAACTAACAGAAATTCGCAAGCCATAAAATAACAATCATCAAACACAGTTGCTGCCGCTCCCGTTGTATGTCCTCCATTCTTCATTGTGTCAATTGCTTCCATATTGTCAGAGTTAACAACAAGTCGGTTGCTTCCCGCCTTTTGTGCAAGTAATAAGCCAAAACGTAGTGCCATGGCTTTTGCTGTTAAAACATCTGCACACCAATCCATCTTCCAATTCCCTCCAACAATAAATCTTCCTTTATCATCTCTAAGTACAGCTCCCGCTGTGGCTCTAAGCATGTCTTGATCGAAAGAAGCATCGACATTTAACTTCACAAAACCTAGAGGGGGTCTCGTCCATCCCTCTATTTTATTTGTTGCCTTGGAGGATTGGGCAATAACATAGTTCGTCGTTATAGCACGGGCTCCCATCGAAATTTGGTATGCATCTTGGGTCTTCCCCTGATGGACTAGCGAATGTCTTTCCCACCATAAATACCAGGCTGTTATAGCGATCAGTTCGCGAACATTCTCTATGCCCACTGTAGATAGCTCATGTTCTGGCATAAAAATAGAAATTCAAGTACTGCCTCTCCCGCACGATTGATCGCACAGGCTTTTTTAATGGCTTCGTGCAATCCCAATTTCTCCCACACCTCTTTTGCCTTTTGACATCAAAATAATAAGTGTTTAGTATCTTCGTGCCCGTTCGAACATGATGGGCAGGTGGGCGAGACTTTCATATGTCTATTAGCAAGTGTAACACGACACGGGAGGGTTCCATGTAAGGTACGCCAAATAAAGATCTTCACTTTTGCTGGACAAGATAATTTCCAAATCTTGCTCCAAATAGTATTGACATTTATTCCTCCCATGCCATCTGAGTGTTGCAATTTCCTCCCATGTTGCGTTTTCCATTCCTCCAGATAAGCAGAACGAACCGTGAACAGTCCATTCTTTGTAGAACTCCGAGCTATGAAATCCGACATGTCATACGTGGGGAGGGGGGTCGTAAGCACCCTCTGGACATCAATTGGCCACAACATTTGTCTTACCAAATCTTCATCCCAGCAATTGTTGATTGGATCTATAAGATCAGCAACTTTTGTTAGAAGCTGCCCTCTTCTAGGAGTGATAATTTTCCTATTTGCCCCATTTGGGATCCATGCATCTCTCCAAATATCAATATTTTGTCCATTACCAACTCTCCCAATATAACCTTTTTTGAGAGAATCCACTCTGGCCATAATGCTTTGCCAAGTGAAAGAGGATCCTTTTTCAGACTCGCATTCATTAAATCTCCATCTGGAAAATATTTAGCTCTCAAAATGGTGGCACATAGGGAATCAGGATTATCAAGCAGGCGCCACGCTTGTTTGGCTAACAAGGCCTGATTGAAACAATGTATGTCTCGAAAACCCATTCCTCCTTGTTCTTTTGGTACACACATCTTCCACCATGCCATCCAATGCATTCTCTTCTGATTATCTTCGTCACCCCACCAAAAATGCGACATCGCGTCAATGATTCCTTTACAAATCTTTTTAGGAATTTTAAAGACGGACATTGCATAAGTTGGGATAGCTTGTACAACCGATTTGAGAAGGATTTCCTTTCCTCCTGCTGATAGCAACTTTTCCTTCCAACCACTGATTTTCATAACAATTCGATCTATTAAGAATTGGAAACAATCACTTTTGTCCATACCCACATTTGAAGGCGGACCCAAATATTTGTCATTGAGAGCTTCAGTCATAATGTTCAGAATAGTACATATATGCGCCTTATCTTCCACTTTCGTGTTGGGACTAAAAAATACACTAGATTTTTCAACACTCACCATTTGCCCCGATGCAACACAATAAGCATCCAAAACTGCTTTCAGCGCCTCCGTGTTCATGGAATTAGCTTGCATCAGGATTAATGAATCATCCGCGAAGAGGAGATTTGAAATAGATGGGGCATCTCTGCTAACTTTAATTCTGGAAATACTTCTATTCTCCTCTGCATTAGCTAAGAGTGCAGTCAGGCCTTCCGCACATAGCAAAAATAAATATGGGGAGAGAGGGTCCCCCTGCCTCAGTCCTCTAGATGGTTTGAAGCTCTCTGTTTCTTCCGTGTTGAAACGAATCCGATATTCCACCGAGGACACACATTGCATAATTAAATTCACCCAATCCTGCTGAAAGCCTAGTCTCAACATGATTTTCTTTAAAAAAAGGCCACTCCACTCGGTCATATGCTTTGTGCATGTCTAGTTTGATTGCACACAGGCCCTCTTTACCGGTCCTTTTTTTTATGGAAACATTCATAAGCCACTAAGATGTTATCTGTAATCATTCTTCCAGGCACAAAAGCACTTTGGGTAGGGCTAATAATATGTGGGAGGATTGTCTTCAGACGACCAGCAATCATGTTTGAAATGACCTTATACACCACATTGCACAAACTGATTGGTCTAAATTGAGTTACCTTTTTCGGGGAGTTAACTTTTGGGATCATTACTATTGTAGTATCATTCCAACCATCAGGTATAGTACAGGTATTCACCGCTTGGAGAACCTCTTTAGTCAAATCATCCCCTAACATAGCCCAAAATCTCTTATAAAAAATGGCGTGAAGGCCATCTTGGCCCGGAGCCTTTAAATCACCAATGTCAAAAAGTGCCTTCCTAACCTCTTCGGCCGTGTAGGGGGCAAGGAGAGCCCTATTCATCTCATTCGTTACTTTTCTTTTTACAAGGGAGAGGACCTCATGGTTCGGTTGATTAACTTCTGAAGTAAACAGGTTAGAAAAATACCCCAGAATATGATTCTTCATCTCCGTGTCTTTTACCCAAACCCCATTATCGTCAAGCAATTTTTTATCTGATTTCTCTTCTTTCTAGCTGTTGCGGCATTATGGAAAAAAGAAGTATTGCGGTCACCACGCAATAACCAGTTTGCTCGACCCCGCTGTAGCCAGTGTATCTCCTCTTGTTCCAATAAATTTCAATCAATACAATAGTCTCCTTTTGACGTGCAAGAGAGTTAGCATTCACAGGCCCTCTCCGTAATTTTTCTAAATCTTTTTTTAGTTTGTTGATTCTTTTTTTTGGACCCTTAAGGATATCACGATCCCAAGTGTGCAAATCTGCATGTACCGCTCTTGTACGATCAGCGAGAGGCGGCCCTATGCCCAACATCTTCGCTTTTTCCCAAGCTGTACGTACAACTTCTGTAACCGTCTCTTCTTTCAGCCATCGAGCTTCAAAATGTTTCCTTCGACTTTTTGAGCGGTCAAAAATATTATCGTCAAAATATTCCGTGTCTAAAATAATAGGGCGATGGTCTGAGTGTACATGTTCTTCGTTTATAACCGCCGCTCGAGGGAATTTATTCGCCCAACCCACATTACAGACTGCTCGATCTAGTCTTTCCCTGATTTCGCCCCTCCTCCATGTAAATAAGTCACCCATACATCCCATATCTGCTAGTCCACAATCTCCCAAACAATTTCGAAAATCTCTCATCATCACATTTGGTCTCACATTCCCTCCCTCTTTCTCTGATGATAACAAAATTTCATTAAAATCTCCTAAAACTACCCATGGGTGATCGCCCTTCTTATACAAATTTCGAATATCATCCCATGACAAAGCACGGTCACTCCAGTTGGGGTGCCCATAAAAGCCTATTAAACGCCACTGTACAGTATTCCCATTCATAAAAAGAACATCAATAAAATTATTTGACACATAGTTCAACTCAACTTTATTCATATTCTGATAAAACAAGACAAGACCACCCGCCCGGTCATCGCTCTCAACTACAAACATTGAATCGAAATTTAAAACTCGACGAAGCTCATCAGCTTTACATTTATTTAAGTGAGATTCTGAAAGGAAAATTAGCTCTGCTTTGGTACGCTCCTGTAGATCCAAGAGCTCGCGAACCGACGTGGGAGAGAGCATCCCACGGCAGTTCCATCCGATGATTCTCATTTGGCCTGGCGTACCTCCTCTTCGGAGGCCGTCGATGCGCCATCATCTCCAACCGACTCCCTTCTCTGCTGCCCCGGAGCCTCTTCTTTCTC
Source organism: Triticum aestivum (assembly GCF_018294505.1). NCBI lineage: Eukaryota > Viridiplantae > Streptophyta > Magnoliopsida > Poales > Poaceae > Triticum > Triticum aestivum. The sequence goes on from NC_057796.1 coordinate 303,840,822, forward strand.
CTCAACTTCTTTTGATACGTGTGTAACCACCCCATTCCCATCTCTCACAGCTTCCACTCTACCCATACATACACGCTTAGAAGAAACATTTATGTCCCCATACAGAATACGCTCATAGCTATCCATGGTTTTCTCAAAAGAGAAATCTAGCTCACTACCAGTTGCTGGAGCTTCATAGAGGCTTCTTTTTTTTACCTATCATGTTCTTGCGTGCTTCCTCTGAACTCCCAACTCCTCCTCCCTTCTTTCCTTTTCTGCCCTTTTCTTTTGTCTTTCCCTGCATGGAGTTCTTTGTAGCATTGAAAGTGTAAATAGGGGTGTCAGTGCTATTTTTTGTAGCAAGTCTTGCAGCGACAGCCCCCGACAGCGCCTCCAGCACCCCCGAGTGAAAGAGGAGTTGATCACCCCATTGCAGAGCCGCCCTACTCTCCTGGCCGATCGGGTTAGGCTGGTATGCAGCCATAGCCGCAACAGACCTGATGGGGGAAGTACTATTCCCCTAATGCAACATGTCCTGGCCCGCCTGGTCAGGTACAGCAGCCGTGGTGGGAGCCGCTCCCCCCACCAGCGCTTGGCCCTCCTGGCCTTTGCTAGTAGGGGGTGCAGGGGTGTATGGTGATGCATTCTGGTCCTCCTGACCATGATCACCACCCCGCATGGAGTGTTGGGATGCTACAGGGAGATGACCCTCCTGGCCGACCTGCAGCGCCCCCTTGGTGGGCGCCCTTCTGGCCGCCAGTCCTTGGCCCTCCTGGCCAAGGCTAGCGCGCTCGAGTGGCCCGAGCTCCAGGTCCACCTGACCCGAGGCAGCTCCTACGGGCACCGGCAGAGAAGGTACTTGCCCCCGGCCCTCCTGGCCGAGAGAGTGGCCTCCCTGGACTGGACCTCCAGTCGCCAGGATAGACGATGCAGCACATTTCTCTTTCACAGTGAGATCACTCACAGCTTTGGTGACTTTGACCACCATACCTTCAGTAGCCTTTGAGATGTTTTTGTTACTAAAGCCCGAGTACACAAGAGCTCTTCTACTAGCTGTATTTCCCTTCCAGTAGGCCTCTACACTGAGGTTTTTTGCAAAAATAGCTACTCTACTCTCTTTAGGAATCCTACAAAACCTTTCCGACATATGGCCTACAAGCCCACAACACTCACAATATGACGGCAACTTTTCATAACGAACATCAAAGTAACATTTTTCTTTGCTGCCTAGAGGAGTGAATTCTACTCTACTCTTGATTGGCTCGTGTAGCGGGACTTTCACACGAACACGCAAATACTTTTCTACTATCATGTGATTCTGGTGTGAGACGGTTATCACCTCCCAAATTTGGCCCCCTAGAGACGAACCCACATCTTCAGTTTTAAGCTCAAGCGGTAGGTCACGAACCTGGGCCCAAATAGCCATGGTTCCAAGATCCACCTCCGTCGGGTTACCCTTGCCGTCGAACTCGGCGAAGACGATCCGATCACGCTTATGGTGCCACGGCTGGGCCTTCAACACAAAGCGGCTGTCCACGTCGGTGGAGAAGTTCAGGATGAACCTCCCGTCGTCGTTGTCCACCTCCTGGACGGTGACCTCGCCTTGCAGCCTCCAAGCCGACGAAGCATGAAAGTCATCAACAAGGACCTGCGGGTGAACTTGGAAAGGCGACAGAAATCGCCCCACCACCAAGAAACCCCTCACAGCCCTCCTGGCGACCTCCATATCGATGACCAGCGGTGAGCCATCCCCACAAGGCTGCCTGGACACCTTCATCTTCTCGCCCCCAGGTGAAGTAGTCAGAGAAACGCTCCCCATGGTCGCCGGCACACTCCCCGATCCCTGACCCACCTCCCTCTCCGCCTCCCCATTTCTCTCCATCTCTATCTCTCCCTTACTCACTAAAACAACTCGTACAGGGAAGAAACTCAAAAAGGAAAACAGAAGAACTTGCTGTGTATGGAGAGCACCAGCATGATGAGAATTGTGCATTTATCAAAAAATAAAAGATCATAAATGGGCAGTTTCCACAATAAAGAGGCACTAATTTCTCCTTTTTCCTTAAAAGTACAGATAACGTTCATCCCCTGATTTCTCTCTTTCTCTTTTATATCTCTCAGAGAAAGAATCTCTCTGTAATCCAACGCAATCACAGTAGTTTCCATACTAGTAGCATCCAAAATCGGACCCCCTACCCCGAACAGGATCAAATCCTGAGAAACAAGATCCCTATTATATGGAAGTACCTCTGATTTGTCGCCGTTGTAGCCGCCGGCTTTCACACTACCCGCCAGATCAGTGGGACTCCTCTCTGGATTCATGCGCATCATCTCCTCCGCCCTCATCTTCATCTGCTTCCAGCACCTTTTCCGGTTTAGAGATTGCCGGAGGATCCGCCTTGACGTGGCCTTGATTTCTTCCCAATCCAGATTGCCCATCAGGCCCCCGACGGAGATCCCCGCCCTACTGGGGACGCAAGGCTCCGTAGACTCCACCTAGGACGCCGTTGTTGCCCGCCCCCTCCCGTTGGGGTCACGAGCCGCCGGGGCCTCCGCCGGATTCCCCGTCTCCATCACTCCCCTTTCTCTATCTCCGTCGCCGCCAGATCGCCAGGCGATCGCGGGAGCTTTTACCATAGACTTCAACTTGCTAGGATGTTGTTCTTACTTGAACAAGCAACCCTCTTATGATTATGCCCCTCGCAAGCATCCGCAACTACGAAATAAACATTAAGATAAATCTAACCATAGCATGAAACATATGGTTCCAAATCAGCCCCTTGCGGAATAACACATAAACTAGAGTTCAAGCTTTTGTCACTCTCGTAACCCATCATGTATTTATTACTCCCCAATGCCTTCTCCTAGGCCCAATTATGGTGAAGTGTCATGTAGTTGACGTTCACACGACACCACTAGAGGAAAAACAACATACATATCATCAAAATATTGAACGAATACCAACTTCACATGATTACTTTTAACAAGACTTCTCCCATGTCCTCAAGAACAAAAGTAACTACTCGCAAATCATAGTCATGTTCAAAATCAGAGGGGTATTGTATATGATTAAGGATCTGAACATATAACTTTCTACCAAATAAACCAACTAGCATCAACTACAAGGTGTAATCAACACTACTAGTAACCCACAGGTACCAATCTGAGGTTTTGAGACAAAGATTGAATACAAGAGATGAACTAGGGTTTGAGAGGAGATGGTGCTGGTGAATATGTTGATGAAGATTGGTCCTCCCACGATGAGACTCGTTGGTGATGTCGATGGCTTCGATTTCCCCCTTCCGGAGGGAAGTATCCCCAGTGGAATCGCTCCGCCAGAGAGCAAATGTGCTCCTGCCCATGTTCCGCCTCGAGACGGTGGCGCTTCGTCCCGAAAGCTTTCTCCTTATTTTTTCTAGGGCAAAAGGCCTCATATAGAAGGTGGGCACCGGAGGGCTGATGTGGGCTCCACAAGGCATCAGGGCGCGCCCTGAGGGGTAGACGTGCCCTGTTGCCTTCTGAGCAGCAGGTGGCCCCCCTTCGTTGGCTCTTCGTTCCAGTATTTTTTTATATTCAATAAAAAATCTCCGTGAAGTTTCAGGTCATTTGGAGCTCCGCGGAATAGCTATCTGTGTTGTAGCTCTTTTAGGTCCAGAATTCCAGCTGCCAGTAATTTCCCTATTCATGTAGATCTTGCAAATTAAGAGAGAAAAGCCATTAGAATTGCATCATAAAGTGAAATAATGATCAAAAACATTATAAATAACAGTAGGGAAACATGATGCAAAATGGACATATCATGAACAAAACTACCCAACATGGCCTGAACAACATCACTGGAGCCTTTTCCTATCGGTACACCCTTGGAGCCGAGTAACCAATGCCTATTATGGGAGCAAGGGCTAGATCCTACGCCAGATGCCCAGCTGTTGCCGCCTCTTGCTATGAATGAGGCCGAGGAACTTCTATGGGCATTTTTCTACTCCAGCTTGGCAGGCAAAGGCCCGGAGAAGAAACTTCTAAGTTGTGTTTGATGTAGCTAGGCTTAACTCTAATGAATGCCTCTAGTTGTGTACCAGTATGTGCAATGATTTAGCGCAACAAAGATATTAAAAAGGATGATTCAAATATCATGCTAGCTATCTTACGATCATGTAAGGTTGTATGACAATAAATATCTCTAGTCATGTAATGAATAATGATGTAAGTTGCATGACAATATATCTTGGAATGGCTATAAAAATGCCATGATAGGTAGGTATGATAACTGTTTTGAGGAAGGTAAGTGGTTTATGTGTAGGGGGAAAACAGAAAGTGCTCCCACAGGGTTTGGATGTATGGGCGAAGGATGCACCAAGTCAGATCATAGGGAATCATGAGCGAATATGCACTGGTCTGAAGGCTAGGTTCCTTCTTGTCCAGTACGAGTGCTTGTGCTCATATATCACAGAGCAAACATCACTCGGTGAAATCTGGTGACTTGACAACCTCCCTCCCTTTACCCAAAAAGTATCAAACAAGAACCTTCTACCGTCCGAGTAGAGTAAGACAAAACGGCCAGAACCATGCCTGGGCACGAGCCAGATAAAGGTAAGAAGGAAGCAAACCAACCTCAGGGAAACTACATTGGCTGCACCTTACCAAGCCCGCCATCAACCCTCCTTTGGGCAGAATAGCTCACACGTGAACTTGGGTGTGATGGGGGCGTTATGCGCCTTTCACCCGCTACCCGCTGGCCTTGCTCGAGTGCAAAGGGCTTTAACTGCCTGAAATATTGATATCACGAACCCTGGACGGTTGGCATGCTTTGGCTCTGGTGTAATGCCTCCACCTGTTGACTTTGTCCGGATGCGGCTGGTCCCTAGCGAGACGGTTTTTCGCTACCAGCCTAGGTAGAGCAACCCGTCGCATGTGGCGAAGGTTCAACGGACAAGGGCCTCACCTACCCGGCTTCTTCTCGCCATGGAGCTAGAGCGTCTGGCTTTTTTTGGAACACTTGCCTGACCTTTAGAGGTCGAGAGATCCAAAGGCCGGCAAACATGTTTTGTGTCTGCGGCTTGCATGTGCTCTCTGATCACGCTTGGATAGTGTGATCAGCTTGGTTGGTTCCCTTTTGCCTACATTGATCGTGAGTGGGTTCCGATCCGCCTATGTCGTTCCGGTGGGAGCCTCATCTAGGAAAGGCCAATGGCATGCCACCCAAACACACACTGACGGGGGGCATGGGCCGTTAGTCTCGACACTCTTCAGGCCAACTCCAACGCATGACCCCAAACGAGCGTCCGTTTCGTTCGGTTCATCTGTTTGGGGCAGGAAAGTGGACACGGCCATCCGCTTGCGGTCGTGCGGCCGTTGGTGCGCCAATCGGCACGCCGCATCCCAAACCGTTCGTGTTTTTGGACTTCAATTTTGGCCCCAAATAAACGTCGCCGGTGAGGTCGACGTACGGAGGTGGCTGCCAAAGGTGGGATGGCGGCCCCTGTACTACCTCCTCCCGTGGCTCCTACTCCTGCTATGGTGACTGCGATGGCGTGGCTAACCATGGGCCAACACCCACCGAGTCGGCCATCTCCAGTGTCGTGCACGACCAGCTCCACCGGTTGGCCCACCAGACGCGGGTTCCATGCGGCAAGGGGCGGCTCCTCCACCACCTCCTCCTTGAGGGCCATGTCCAGCTCCGGGATGGCCACGTCACCGGCCGCAGAGAGGGCCAACTGGGTTTCCAGGCCCTCCCATTGCTGCTTGTCATGGGTGTTCATGGAGTCCTCCACGACATGCCTCATGAGCTCGGCCTCCTCCTCAGTCATGGAAGGTGGCGGTGGCGCGGATGGTGACGGAGATGCGTCGGCGTGATGTCGCACACACGCCTACGGCCACGCGTTTGGGGCGGGCTATCAGCACGAGTAGGATGCGGGCGGCGCGGGCTCGAAGGACGATCAGCAAAAAAGGATTGCCGCCGCAGGTCGTGCTCGTCATGTAGCCACGTATCCCACAGCAGCGAATCCATGGTGTACCTAGAGTCGTAGAGCAGATTCGGTGGCATGTGGGCACGATGTCAGTTGATCTCGCCGCGGCAGGCGTGGCCGCTCACCGGCACTGGGTGGGATCCACACGCGATCCGCGGAGAGATGCCAGTTGTTGGGGAGGTAGACATCTCCCCACGGGAGTGGCGTCGCGGTCTCCGAGTAGCGCCGGCGGACGTCGTCGTGGACGTACGACCTATTGTGCTGCCCGACCACCGGCGACGCGATCTCAAACGCGGGCGGAGCAGGTGGTGCCGGCAGAGAAAGTGGTGCAGGTGGCGCGGTCCTGGTGGACCGGCACCGGCCAAAGGAGCCGGCCTCATGGTCATCCTTCACCTTGCTGATCCAACGCCAGCCCATAGCGCCGACGGGGAGGTGCATGAGTGGGATGCAACGGCAGCGGCTAGGGTTTGCTCGTGCCGGGGCTCGAGGAGGCAGGTCGACTAGGATGTGAAAGTTGTTTACTAGCAGGTTCACGGCTTGCATTAAAAAGGACGATAACCCACTAGCTGGATGGCTGCCAATCGGAGCCCGCCGCACGTGCACATTTATTTTGGACGATGGAGGTAGGTGGACAACCGCGATATGTTCCTAAGGCGGACGACGAGCAAGCGCTTGCCCGTCCGTGTGGAGACAAACCAGGCACAGGTTTGCGTCAGAAATAGGGTGGACTGGACGCCAAACGAACAAAAAGTACAAATGCGGCCGCACGTTTAGTCATGCACTCATGCCGCCTATCTGTTTTGGCCAAAAACAGACAAACGCGTTGGAGTTGGGCGCCTAGGCAAGGCCAATGGCATGCCACCCAAAACCGGGGGGGGGGGGGGGGGGGGGGGGGGGAGGGATTAGTCTCGACACTCTTAATATACTACTGCTCAATGGAGGGATTAGTCTCGACACTCTTAAGGATTAGTCTCGACACTCTTAATATACTACTGCTCAATGGAGGGATTAGTCTCGACACTCTTAATATACTACTGCTCAATTGAGTTCTGACCCGACATTTTGGGTTTGGGTCTGGCCGGACGGCATGCTCTGGCATACTTAAACACCCCACATATTCATGGAACTCAAGAAGTTCAAGTACCGGACCGGATGTCTCTAATAAAAACCTTTGCGAGTCTGCAATTGTCCACTGGGAATGGTCAGCTTTCAGGACAGCATTATAGATCATCTGACATGCATTGTACCGCTAGATTAACCTGAAGTGCTCGACATGACAAGAGCAAGAGCTCATAAAAATTTACAGCAAAACTAAAAACACTGTCCCAAAGAATCCTCAACACTCATAACACAAACAGCTCACAGTACGCATAAAACATTCTCTAATGACCACCATCAGCGAGAACTCCCTCTTCCGCAGCTTTACCTCCACAAGACCTTGCAACAGACTCAAACAGCCTCTCAATCTCCGGTGCACAGCGTGTAAAGGATCGAGCCCAAAAGCTATAGCGTGGATTCTGCAGAAGGCAACCCTGTATTAGACCTATATTCCTTGCCAAAAAATTCTTTCAAGTTGTCATGGTAGCATACCTTTATGAGCTCAATGAAAGTAATAAGTAATCCCCAGGGATGAGGACGATTAACTATTAGGCGCTCTAAAAGAACTCTAGTTATCTGCTCCTGTACGATATCCTGCAAGTTTCAAGTTTCAATTGGACGATGTCAGGAGGAGGTATTTCATAGATGCATATGGGTATCACACCAAAACTCTGAAACCCGAAAAGAGGGAACTCATTAAGTTACCTGTGTTGCCTCAGCAAACAAGTACAAAATGATGAAGGAGAAGTAGTGAGTATGATTGTTTGGATAGCGTAGCTGGTTAGCAATCGCGTTCAGGAGGAGGTAACGGCCTTCGGTATCCATATTCACTATAAGATTTCTGTAGACCTCAGTGGCTGTTTCAATCTGAAAAACATCCACCTGAGGACTTTGGTTCATTTGCTGCGCTGATGCTGATGCATTTGCCTTGTTATGCTGCAACTGTTGCACAGCCTGCATTTACAATTTAGACACCGTTATAGAGTGTTCATGCATGCCAAGAAAAGTGATCAAAAACAAGCAAAGGTAGAGGTAAAGGTACTTCATACTGTAACTTTAGAGACCCATAGGGTCGATGCAGATTCAAAACATGACATAGCTGTTTGGTTTAATGCCACTGAGAGCCAAAGTTTGGTCATTTGGAAAAAATTGGCTGCCGTTTGGTTCAGCGAGAAAAGTTTGGAAAGAAGTTTCTGTAGCTACGTATTTCTGGAGCCAAACTTAACAAAAGAAACATGGCCAGCTAATTTGGCTGGTTTTCAGATCCTAAATTTGGGCACAAACCAAACCAGTCATAAACTTGCTATCTGTCTGAAAACACACAAACAGAAGGCTAAATACAGTCCAAACCTATGTTAACCAATGCTGAAATACTATGAAAAATTGCTGATAAAAAGTGATAATATCTTCTTCACTTGGCTATTTGGACGCAATATTAGGGTATAAAAAGCATTTCTAACATTGTAATGGAAAAAACAATCGCACACAAACATATAGAAACTGACCTGGATGCCAACATAGACGACCAGTGAATTAATTAAGGGAACATTATAACGAGTCCCAGCAACATTCGCTTCATTTGGAGGCAGCACTAACTTCTGCTTTAAATCAGTTAAAAAGGATGAACCTTCTGGTCTCTGCAAGAACGCAAATAAGAGAGAAAGAACAAACGTTATGTATACCATTTCTTTTTAAGGTTTCAACAATATACTCAATGAATGACTCGGACCAGCTGCCGTTACATTAGAGAATGCAGACATGATTTACCTTGAGGTACTCGTCAACCTGGGTCTTCATTTGCTTTGCCTTCAAAGCACCTTCCACATCAGACATGATTCTTGGAGCTACTGAAATTTCAGCTAGCAGGTCAATCTGTATTACAAGAAACAGCTGGAGCTCATTAAACATACAAAACCCAGGGGGAGTTTGTAGGTAGCATGTACTAGCAGTCGGTAAATACCTTCAAATTAGGAGTAGAGGGATCAGGAAGTCTCATATTGCGTGGAAATGCACTAAGAATAACATTACGCATTTGAATGCAGCTTGGGGGAATCACATCACAGAAACTGAAGTGGTAGTCGCAGAGGAACTCAGGAAAGTCATGGAGTAGAACAAGCAGCACTCTCAAAGTTCCTTTGTATAAAAGCTGAATCTACAAAAGGAAAAGGTACAAAGTACATGAAAGTGCAACACATACTGTATATAACACAGCTGCAAACGAAGGTGCAGGGATAGAACTTACGGGCTGTCCCAGCTCAGCGTTTCTTAGATATGGTTCCATAAATTTGAACAAATCACCAAGCAGCCTCTGGAAGAATGGCCAGCCCTTTTGTGAATTGCACAGCAATAACTTCGGCATGAAGCTTCTATGGCTTACCAATTCAAGCCAAGCAAAACTACAGTGGAAAAGGCATTTAGTTGGCAAGTGACAAAAGTACATGGTAATTTCACTACTCCCTCTGATCTATATTAATTGTCGCTGATTTAGTAAAAAATAATATGTACTTTTGTTACTCAATCAGCGAAAATTAATATTGATCGGGGGGAGTACTTAAATTATTTAAAAAAACACCAAACAGGCTAATTTCATAACTTCAATATTTAAAAAAAATACAGTGATGGGATTCAGACTTGGGGAGAGAAAGATTATCATAATATAACAACAAATTTGAACATTCTATCATTTTATTGTGATAACTTCTATTTTTTTCTTACACAATTTTGCAGAGCTTGAATCAATTTAATGCCTGTCGTTAATCGCCTTAATAGGATGGTTGGTCCCTCAAAAAAATTGTTGCAAGGGGCCTGATTACTCACATTCTAATCGAACTGAGACCATGGGGAAGTTTGAATGGCACGGTGATGGTCAAATTCATATATATGTCAAAACAAAATAATAAGGTGTTTCGAATAAGGATCAGATGGTTCTAGGACAAGACCCACCTTGACACATAACAACTCATTGTTTTCAGCAAGCATGGATATTTATCAATTTGTGGAAGAGAGCATTCATAGATGGTTTTTGGATTATACATTTGAGAGTTTCAGTTGCAACACTAGGTACTGGAAGGAGAACACTATTTTGTGCCCATGAAGCATGAAATAAAAAACATAGAAGGCAATCACAAATATTAAGAAAATTCACGAGATGGCAAACCTCCATGCAGGAACTCTCAAGGGTTGAAGCACATGAAAAGCATTTGCAAATGCAGTCAAAACCTGGTGCATAAAACCATTTTCAGCACAAAAAAAAGTGCAAGCAAGCCATGCAAATCTGATATTATGTTAAACATATATAATTTGTGCAAACAAGTTAAATATACATGGCACATACCTGAAAACTAGCACCATCATGAAGGTCAGCAGTGCTAAGCTCACTTAGCAAATTTATAAATAATCTAAAATATGGCCGAGGATTGAAAGAAACTTTCTTTTCTTCAGCATCTTTCTGAATGATCCTAGTGGTTATGGAGAGAATCTGCAGAGCAGTAAAAAGGAAACATTTTAGCGAATAGGCACCTTAGTAGGCTCAAATTCCCTAAGAGCTAAAGGGTAAACACTGACCTTCAGAAGAAGGCTGCCTTTGTTTGGTCCTAAATCCACGCCATACTGAAGATTGTAAAAAGAACAGTAAGTAAAGTTACTGTAACAAGCTATCAGCCGATGTACCAAAAATATCTTGGGTGTGCAATCAACAGGTACTACATCGACACTTGGCCACATAGTCTAATGTATGTTAACATTTCCTTTTATGTTGAATTGTTGACATGTCTCGAATAAGGATCAAAGGATTACTTGCAGCTTTCCCAATACTAGTTGGAACTGGGAAGCAGCAGACCTATCTTGACTGAAAGTGCTCGCTATGTTAATAAACAGACAAGCAGTTTAGCTTGTCTAAACATTGCCCTAATTAGGCAAGCATTGCGACTGCGATGAACCTGGCAGTAGCGAAAGGACTCGCACAAAGCCTTGGCAAGGCCTAAAGTTGATTATTGACAAGAGATAATAGGAGTTCAAGGAAATACTATGCATCAACTTTTGCATGATTAATGCAATAAAACAAGCCCTCCTTGGAAGAAAAACATTAAATATACCTTGAACATTAAAGTCACAAGCTTCGAGTATGAATCAATTGAGAAATATGAAATCTGGAGTTGCTGGGCCGGCTGCTGAGACATCCCACCAGGAGCAATAACTTGCTCAGAGACAACAGCATGTGTGATGGCAAGTTCCTGCGTTATTTTAAGTATTAGCCCTCACATATCACGGAGATCAGTATAAACTTGATACTGGGTAGAAGAATCACCGTGAGAGTATGGAAGAAGCGGTCAGTCAAATCATCTCCCTTAAGCAAGCCATGTTGTTGCAACTGCACAATGTAATGACTATATGCTGAATCACCCATAGTTGGATGATCACATATGTGACACCAGTCCGAGAATAAAACTGCAACCTGTACATCAACCAAATACCAAATTAGCTTTCTACAATGTTCAAACTCCAATACATCAATAAAGACAAATGACTGGAGCATATTCAAATCAACTATACACTGGGAAGAGACAAAAATAATGTGCTGATGCAAATTAAATTAAATGCATAGAGACACTTGGTTTGCATTACGACTGTATGATTGGATAACATAATCAAGTCATCAACATATTAATTTATATGTGAAAGGTGATACTGTAAGTTGCATTTGTTGCACTCTTCTGGCAATAACAACTGATGTCTGCGTGGAAAATAGGAATGTTATTGTGTTGAGCGCATATATGTTTTTGCACACACTTAGATAGATGGCATCATTACTATACTGAACAGTACAATGGTAAAATAACACAACAGAAATTTTGCCACGCAAAATATGGAAAATGGAATGAAAAAAGAGTTATTAGTACTAAATTACGCAGATAAACAAAGAAACAGTATCAATAATGTTTATCGTCGATACACCCTCATAATAAAATTCTTGTGTGAAATGTATGATGCATGGTGTACAACAAAATAGGATGTCGTGTTTCCTACCTGGTCTTGAAAACTAACAGCATCTGCAAAAGCAGAATCATTTTCTTCTTTATATACTGATGAAGGACGGCCAGATAAAACCTGTAATCGAATGACAGAAATTAATCATCAAGTCAGAAAACATATACCTATAGGAACAGAGGAACTTGACCATGCATAAACATCCAAACCATGTTATCCCTTGCATGCCTAACCTTTTCATCCTTCATGGCGGCAAAGCTAGCAGCGTTCTTGAAATTACTCTTTGCAATCTCAATCAACTGCTGCAATGATTCAGGTGAACCAGGCCTGATTGCAAGCTGTAACACAGAACGTATTACCACTTACGAATAAGCAAAATAGATGGTGATTAGACCAAAGTATACAACATTTGCAAAAAAATGGCCTACCTTCGATAATGCATCAACAACATTACAAAGCTCAGAAACGCCACTGGGTTCTTGGGTAATCAATGTCTGGACAAGTGATATAGCGAACTCTGTTGCAGTCTCTGAAGATTTGGTGGATGGAGGTGAGCACATGAATACTTGATGATGTTACTCCAAAGTTACAAAGTAGCGGATAGCATTGCTTAAAGATTAGATTAGACTCCTGAATGCCTAAACATGTAATATGGCTTACATGTTTGGTATTGAGGCGGCTTTTTTTCCTACATTTTGCTTTTATATTTCTGCATACATCCTTAATCAATTGACAGAATTGACAGTGCCTTCTACTACATTATAAGCTGTCATGGTAATACCTATGCTGCAGCAAAAAGTTCTTTGTAACAAGGGCAAATGACAATTAGGCAAGTGATTGGAGTTTCATGATTTAATCCTTGCATCTTTACCATGGGTGTGGGTAGAAATACATTATCCTTTTTTAATATTATTGGCATGCCCATTTAAAAGCATGTATTACACTTCCTTGAGCAATTTGTTGAACAAATCAGCGAATACTCATCATTCAGGTACTCCAGTTGGTTATTAGTTTCAAAAGACTAAGAGCAGAGCTAAGGACTAGGACCATTTTCATGTTTGTGTTTCTCTGTGTTAGATGCATGCTACACAGTTCCCTTTGTGACAATAGATGCCAGAGATTCTAAGGTCCAAGTTCCTACACTTACTCTGTTAAAAAGTCAAAATACTTGAGCTGGTGAAATCACATGGGTAAACTTATATGTAACAATTACTGTTCTTTTTAACTGAAATTATTATTCTACAAGTCATACACCAACCAAAGTAACCAATGTTGAATAATCCAGCAGGCAGATTATTGATTGAAAAAGGTCAAATTGTGATAGTTTATTTACTTTCTTTCCTTCTGTTAACTTCAGTAAGACAACATACCACCACCAATATTGCATAGCAATAATCATGGCATCACACAAAGTGATGTACAGGATAGCATACAAATATTTCATTTAGAAGGGGCATAAGCTTGCGGTCATTGTTGATAAGGCGGTAAGGCGACCTAAGGCGAGCACCAACCGCCTTGACGCCTAAAGCGGGCATAATTGCAAGACGCCTTATAAACAATGCTTGTCCTTACTGCTTAGGTGATAGCTATATTTAATTTAGGGGCCATTCCACATTGTCTAGGTTGACCAAGGAAATTTGTCTAGTATTTCTTTTTCTTTTTTTATTTCTTAAATATTCAAATACAGAAATATATATTTCAACTTACTGTTTCTTCCACTATCAATGATCTTTGCTAGATGAACATCATAATCCCCAAGATTAAGAATCTCGGAACGAATTAGTCCAGTAACTATGTCGAGGTTAAACTTATTTTCTTCCTCAGAATAAATTACCTGCACAAAAATGTTTAATTAAGTTAATAAAATATGTGTGCCCCATAAATTAGTCATACCTCCCACAAAAGAAAAATAGTCAATACCAAAATTATGCCATTAACAAAAAAAATTCTAAGTAGACACAGCATCGATTGACAGCAGTTGGAATCTGCACTTGATCAGCATATTGACGTGAACATTTTTGTTCTTTTAGTTAGCTTGAAGTAATCAAGCAGCTGTGAAATACTGACAAGGTGGTTGCGGTCACATATATCACCCATTTAAGGATCACAGTTTCATGGTTTAACACCATATATAACACACATTCCCCTCGAGAAAACTGGCAGGAGCACTGCCTATTTAATTAACTTAAACAGCCCAGTCAAGAATCAAACAGTACTAGAAGTATAAATAGGAAATTTAGCATAACAAAAATGTCCATAAAATAGAAGAACAGACGAGGTAAAGATGCAACACAAAAAACTTCATTGAATTTAAATACAATGCGCATACAGGATATACCATAGAACAGAAGAACAAACGAGGTAAAGGTGCTTCTTATCAACAGAATCAGATCTTACAGAGGAGCTAGAAGAGCTTCTGCCAAATATTATAAGTGGGCAATAAAAACAGATGCTACTGTGAAGACTGAAGAAACATACCCAGCTTGTTATCTCTTTAGCGATAAGTTTGCAAACATCACGTATTGCAGCTAAAGTTGCCAGAAGCCATGTGACATAAGTACTCTTTGATGCATTTTCATACAAACTTCTGAAAACCTGGAACAAACATAAACAGGTACAAAAGAAATTGAGAACTAGAGGAATATTTACCTAATAATAAAGTACCCCGTACGTCGTCAGCAACTTTGCATAAAAGTCCCCGCACTTTCGTGAAATCAACCCACGGTCCCGATTTAAGTGAGAACAGAAGACATTCCAGATTTTGCAGAAAAACCCCTGAGGTTTTGGTTAATCAACCCGCGGTCCTATTTAAGTGAGAATAGAAAACGTTTTGCTTTTTGCAGAAAACCCCCTGAAATTTCAGTTAATAAACCAGCCGTTCATCTAGAAAATAACGTTTTTATATAGATTCAATTTTTTTTTAATATTCATAACTTCTAAACCGTAACTCCAATTTTAACATGTTACATATGAAAATTGATTAGAAAAATGTGTAGAATATGAATATGATGTTAATTTTACCCGTTACCCATTTTTAGATGCTATTTAGGGACAGATTCAAATGCTTTGAAAAATTATTCATATCTATTAAACCCTAACTCCAATTTTAACATGTTATGTATGAAAATTGATTAGAAAAATGTGTAGAATCTGAATATGATGTTGTTTCACATGTTAATAATTTTTAAATGCTGTTTAGGATGCAACATTAATCAGTAGTGCACGTCCCGTCTTTCTTTCATACCGGTGCCGATTCAAATTGAAAATGAACACCTCAACAAAAACAAATTGGAGACGAAAGAAACCATCTATAACCATGAAGAAGGATAAATGGCAAGATTGATAAGATGCCATGTTGAAATAAAGAACGTGGACCTATTGAGGTCTCGAGTCATGATTATTGTGTTAGGGGTGTGTGGTATTTTTTTTCTCCCGTTGCAACGCACGGGCTCTTTTGCTAGTAGAGGAATAAATGCATAATTACGAACGAGAAAAGGATAACAAACCTTTTGTGCAATCAATAATGCAGCTTCATCCCGCTTAACACATCTGTGTAAAATATCAGGAACTTCTGCAATAACAGACTGAACAGAACAATAACCCAACATAAAGGTCACATTGTGTCAAGAAAAAGCACAATTACTAAATTCAAAATCCAGTCTAACAATATGTAAAAAGGAAAAGGAAACCAAAAAATGAATCATTAAAGGAAATGCTGACGTAGCAGTATAGCTGACCTGAATTTCTACATCTTTACCATCATTGGCAATCAAGGCTTCAAGCTGAAAGTAAGAGGTAGAATAAAGTAAGCTCAGTGACAGCATTCAGGGTAAAGACTCTGCATATATCAATGACAATAAACCCCGCTTAGTAATTGACATGCAAAGTTTTGTAGTTAGCAGGGACTTCCTGAACAATGCAGCAAGAAATCAGAATTTCTAGGTGCACTTTAGGTAGTAACACGCTACCATAGACCATGACATTCCTCCATGGTACAGCAGTTGGGTTCAAATATAACAATGAGCGTTACCTTCTGTGCAACTTGATGGTATCTGTCTAATCCGTTGTCAGTACTCAAAGGTTCAGCGAAAACAGATTCCATACGGTCAACAGCAGTTGTAGGTGAAAGAGGCACCATAGAGCCAAGATCCTGGTAGCAGGGTTTTCCAAGTTAGGAAATTAACTTCCAATTCGTCACTGTACTTTATTAATGCAAAGGAAAGTGTGGAAGTCACTGACTTTAGTTCCAGCTGTTGATTCACCCATTGGAATGTCATTAGATGACATAGGGGGGAAAACAGATGCAATGTTAGTAGTTCCACCAGCTTGGGCAAAAGTGTCACTTGTACCAATTTGTGTGGAAACACTGCAGAAGACAGAAGATATATAATGCATCAGAACAAGATGCTCCAATAAGAGCAGAAAAAAATGGATGTATGTGTTGTTACCTTAAAAGTTGTGTGGTACCATGATCTGACTCTTCAGGAACCAGATCTGCTGGTTGTACCAAATTTGGGCTATAAAGTCGAGGTATACTGGAATTGCCTGGTGCAGCAGTCACGGCTGTAGCAGAAGTGGTAGCTCCAGCATTTTGACTACTCTGGCTGTGCCATACAGTAATGAAGTCCTGAATTCAACAGTTAACCATGATTTAAACAGTCAATTGTGCTAGGAACCAAAAAGATTGTAGAACAAAGAGAAATTCACGCTCAGCCACTTCACCTCATACACTCGTTGTTGGCTAGCACACAAATGGCCAGTAGGCTTTGGACGAAGTGCATCCGGGACACGTGCAAGACCTTGAGTGTAAGGAAAAGCATCATAATATCCAGAACCAAGCAACTCCTTTTGCCTCCTTAGCTGTGAAAAAGGATGCTTGATTTCTCCATCGATCATCTCAACAGCCTGCAATATTCTCATTGATGTTGTGATGCTGTAACAGAACATTCCATATTTTCTGCTATACTGCTGAGCGTATACCTTTGGTAGCAAAAGTTAAAAGGTCCAAAAATGGCTGATAGCATAAGTGAAGCAACACTATACCAATGGCTACTTATCATCACATTTACGGAAGCAAAAAATAGAAATAGAAATGCCAAAGATTACAAGGTATGTAAGCAAAATTAATAGAACATGAAGATACCTTGCGTGTTGCAACAGTCTCTATTAGCGCACATCCAAGATCTAGATTATCATTGATCAGAATATGAACAATCTGCTCAGTGGTTTCACTGTTATTGTTCAGGTTCTGAATAAGACTTCGAAGATGAGACGACAAAGCAACACGAAGAGGCTCCTGCCAGCAGAAGACAGGACAATTGAATACGGCATCATACATCAAATCTAAACCTAAATGAATCTACTAATCAACGCGCTGGGACTGTAACTACACCTGGAAATTACATCTAAGAGCCTTATGCAAAAATACCTTGGAAGTTACATGAGCTAGACTCCCAGCTAGCGTGCCAACCATCAAATGTGCAGCGCGAGATACCGCACTATCATCAGATTCCATTGCTAAATCCTGCAGGAAAAATATGCCAGCATGTCATAAACTTTCGACTACAGCAAGACAAATGGCTAATGAACATGTACAGCTAGGGAAATAGTCCAGGCGTTCACCTTAAGAATAAGCTCCTTAGTAGTTCGGGTAGCTATTGTAACACTTCTTTGAATAACGGGGCCTATAATTTCTTTAATAGCCTTATCCAAAGCAACATCCATGATTCTATGATGATCAAGAGTGTTAGTAGACCATCAGTAAAATAAACTGAAATGTCAGCTAAACTTGTCTTGTAAAAGACATACTTGCTATATTGCAGTGAGCCAAGAGAACTAAGCTTTTCATTAATTCTAAAATATATATCCGCGCGAGGTATTGCTGCCATAAGCTGTAAAAAAACATATAAGAAAACAAAGTCGAGTACATAAAAAGCAAAGTTGGAAATTAAAAAAAAAAACAAGGGCAAACCTGACTAAGAGTAAACAAAGCCGGTAATGGAGACGGCGTTTGAGATGGTGAAACCTGATCGGGCATTATTAAAGCAACCTTATCATCTTCAACCATGCTGTTTGGAGGAAGACGAAGAGGTGGTGCATACTGCAGAATAAAGGTATCCAAATGAGTAGAGAACAAAAAGGTTTCCACGTCATAAGTACTAATTAGTTATGTGCGCACAAATCAACCTGGTTTAACATATTTGGGATGCTAGTAGCCCGTGAGGTACTAGTTAACTCTGGTTGCACTTCAACAACATTTTTTGCTGGGACCATACCAGAGGAAACCTCTGCAACGACTGGTGTTTGAGATGCAGTGACATCTTTATTAGAAAAATCCGGATTTCCTTCAAGTTGACGAGTACGATCTTTAAGAAGAGAAGATGGTTTTACATCTTTCATGTCCACACTGAGGTTCTTAAACAAGACCTACAACCTCAAATAACCACAATTAGCTTGCGCAATTCTAAGCCAGATATGTTGACAGCACCAAAATAAATAGAATAAAGAATAGCAAGAACCTCAATGTCAAACTTCAGGTTCATCTTGAGATTAGGTAGATTATAGATCTCAGCAAGTAGGCTAAGAATACCCATTGTCCATGGATTTGGAGGACGATATGCTATACTTGAATGGCAAGGTTCAAGAATCTGTAAAGCACCATCTGGTCATAACGACAATCACCACAAAACAAAGGATTCTTTTAAATCAGATTAACATAAAAAACAGAACCTTTGAAGTGAATGGAATGACCGCGATCATCAGCCCCCTTTCATATGCCTTCAAAAAAAAATCAGAATGAAAAATGTAAGCACAAGAAACGTTCTGGGATGCTAGTACCTCACGGGCTACTAGCATCCCAAATATATATATATATATATATATATATATATATATATATATATATAATGCTTGACTGAAACCTTATCTATACAACTCAAAACGTGCCGCACAAGTCTACATGCCTCAGACACAAGATAAAAGTCAAAATGGCAACACTGCAACATAGAATTATTTCACCAATACATACAACTCACACAATGCCAAATTCAGCACCCAAAACAAAAGTATGGCAACAAGTACTGTTCTGTTAAAAGTAACAGCAAATCCAGAGGTTTCAATATTAGTTGCAGTGATGAACAAACAGAAGTCCAAAAACGATACTGTATCTCTCTGGTTTGGGTATGAGAAAACATTACGATAAAGAACGGACTCAAATGGGCTAATTTCAAAGTACTACCTCAACTATAAGAATTTTGGGATCAATTTCCTTCGCTCGTAACGTTTGATTCCTTCCTATGGTGAGCTTTCCTAGCCAACTACCCAGATTTTTTAGCAACGAACGCTCTTCGGAACTTGATTTGATAAGATCCGATTGCAACAAAGCCTGCAGAAAAGTTCAATTTTTTAACTGTAGATTGGCAGAACAAGAAAGGAAGACATTCCTCAAAAAAAACGCAAGGAATACACAAGTAAGTAATGCAAGACCTTGCAGTTCTCATATGTAGCTTTCACCATTTCCTTATTCAACGTTTTTGAGTTAACTTTGTCGAAGAACTTCAAATACAAGTCATGAAAATTCGGTTCGATGCTTGCCCTGTAAAATTTTGCATATGCTTTTGGGATCTGACAAGTATAAAATTGTTGCATAAAAAAATGTATGTTGGTCATCAGGAGTACCTTTTCATGACCATGTATTGCGCAAACCAAGGATAATACTGATCCTGAGAAACCTCATTAAATTCCCTTGCCTTAGCATCCAAATTAGAATTGGAAATATTGTTGATCATGAAGAATATCTTGTCTTGAACTTCAGATGGAGGGGCCTATGTGAGGTAGAAACGATTAAATTAAGTTGTTAATTAACCAAGACTATATTCAAATAAAGTGATAGAACTACACTAGACACCTAAAAAACCTCACCTACTATAACATTTCAGTTCTCACACTAAAACTTTAGCCTAGAGTATAAATGTGGTAAATTTCACTTTGGAAGACTAAGCAAACCTCAACTGACGTATCTCTTCGTTCTGCGGCAGCAACAAGAGTTTCAATATTTAAAGCAGCTCCAAATCCTGTAGTGTATGGAGATCGAGTGCCTAACAAAATAATATCATAAAACTATAGTCATGCTATAAGCAATGAACCATCACTACTACAGTTACTAACATATTTCTGGTTAATATCAAACTTTAATATGTAAGCCAGAAGTAACCTGAAGGAGCTGAACTTCTAGGCCTCAGAAAATTAGTGGATTGTGAAGAGGCTGAAATAGTGGCAGAATGATGAGGAGAAGCTTGTAAGGATGGTGGTGCGGTAACCTACAATTGATCATAATTTGCAAGAGACTAAAGACACATTGTGATAAACTTGATATACAGGACGTAAATGGAAAATTTACTACATCTGCCAAGCGTCAAAAGACGAAGAAAGTTAATTTGATCCTAATACCTTCGGAGCCATAGACAAATCACCAGGTGTTGAAGCAGTAGGTTGACTGATAGATAGAATGTTCTTAGCTTGGACGCTGTTTGTAGAACCTTTGGACCTCTCCCCAAGAAAACCCTGGTACCTCTGTTGCAGTGGAAAAGAAGAAGGTGACCGTTCAAGCTGTGCTGGAGTCGGATTGGTGAACTGCCATGATGCGTCAGAAACCTACATAAGCCAGACAACTCTTTCATATAAGGGAAGTCGGTACTAGTACACAAATTAGCATGCCAAACAAATTAACGTATTTAAGAATGTCAAAAAATATGTCGCAAGAGTCAGTTCATGATCCAAGCAATTACAAGATTTCCAGCGTGACTTTACTTCTTGAAATGCAATGTGAGTATACCTCTGTGTTTCCGATAGATGGTGAACCAGAACCATGCGGATCCACAGAAAATATGTTGCCAATATTTGGTTCGTTTTGACTTGATGATATCTTGGCAAGTGCCTGCTCAATTGCAGAGACTAATTCGGCATGTGTTCCACGAAGATGTGAGATCTGCAATATGTGGTTGCAGTATTGCGGCCACTCTATTACACGATCCATAAACTGCTCGAGCGCTGTCGTGCCGAACATAAACATCTGCAACCATCAAGCAACCAACAATCCAGAAGTTACATAAAAGTTGACTGACATGATGGAAACAACATAAAGATTCAAGTAATAACAGCTAACCTTTGAATCAATAGATTTACGCAGGGCATCAAGAACACTACGTAGAGCAACTCCAAGTCCCAGGTGAGCCACAAGTTGATGTTTAATGAGAGAGCCTATTTCAAACATGAAACTACATCAAAACTAATATATCACAGTAAATCATAACTTCTTTTTAGGGAAGATACAAAAGCTTTGCATTAAGCAGAAAAGCAAACAAAATTACAACAAATCGGCAGTATATCATGCCTCAATTTGGTAGAACAAAATTTTAAGCCCTGCTATACAATTGTGTAGTACTTAAATACAACAGTATCTTCCATTACTTTCAAAAATGAGTGAGTGAAATACACACAAATCAGCAATAAAGAAAAATCACCCATTTAGACTGCCCAGCAGAACAAGCAAATGCATACTTGTAAAAATACTAAAAATATTATACTTCAAAATCAAACTCAGTAGATTCCACAACATAACAAAAAACTGGAATCCTCTATCTTAATTACCACTCATCACTACAGTCCCGCCTTCCTATATACTACATAACTTTGGAAGTAGGGAGAGAACAATGAACACTTCCAATAAAAACCATCCACAAACTCGAACCAGAAGATATCTGACAAACAATTTAATAGTGTTATGTGCATATAAGTTCACCAGTCAACATATTGGAAAACTTTTGAGTTGATTACAACAAAGTAATGCCCACAGCATCTGGAATCTGGGAAACTTCAGCAAAGCAAAGTGATCACTTACCCATAAGAACAGCAGCTAGCTTAAGCTGTGTATCTGGATACTTTGGGAAGAACTTGTACTCTTCGAACAAGTTTGAGATCATGCAATTGAAAATTGCTAGCTCCCTGGTCATTGGTAACATTAAGAATCCAAAGATAAGTAGGTGAAGAAACAGAGTACAGACAACTCAAATGCTAAAGCATCATGAAAAAAATGAAGGTACAAAAGATGCTAATGAGGGGTTGTACTGAGAAGGAATTCAGCCAACTAATTTACAGGATTGCCTCATATCATATGTGAATGGAAAGTATTATTTATAGCAATTATAATAACAAGGGGTACTTTTGTTTCTGACACAGGCTCCCTTACAGATAGGTGGGAGGCTGAATGCAGTGAGAGAACTTAGTGACGAGCGGAATCGCAATAGCACATTAGTCAACACAACATACAGGGTCACATCTCGAAAAGAAAAAAGGGATCTAGGCAAGATGAACAAGTTAGGCCAGAGGAGAAAGAGGCGCAGATATAAGTTGTGCCTACTATTGCTTCTTCCTATCACATCTTGAGACTTTATCAAGACGAGTCGATCAGGTAACAGATTAAGCAGAGAGTAGATCATAACTAGTAGTATGGAAATCACCTCTTGTTTGTAGACTCTTTGAAGCGTGCAAGCATTTGTATCATAGCATCAATGCTGATCTGTTCAGAAAACATCTGGTGAAAATATATATTTGCCTGTGCTTCAATGTCATCAGAACCTCCCTCGGAAGTAGGAATGTCCCTTCCAAGAGAACCTTGAGTCCTTGATTCATACGCTGCTTCCACTCTATTTAGTTCATCCACCAGTTGGTTAGTCAACAGTTGTCCAGAGTGAGACTGAAGAACCTGCCAATGACACGCCATATGTACATATATTTACATCCATGCAAAGAAGGTACCACCATAATGTACAACAGGCACAGAATGAACAGGGCAAAGTCAGAACCTTTATAAATAAAGGACATGATTCCCAGCAAATATTCGTGATAGTAGCTTGAGGTTGTTGGATGACACCCTCTGCAGCATCATGAGTTGTGTTGACCACACTTTCTTTCAAGAATTTAACACATTCCTGGGAGTGCAAAATGTTAGCATGCAAGTTAAGAGCACAACACCGAACTAAAGTGGAAGTACTTGGAAGTACAATCTGCATGATCATGTAGTGGTGTATGGAAAGTCATGTATATTACCTCAATAAAAGCCTCTCTGTGTGCACTGAACTTCTCGATAATCCATTTCTCTAGATTGCTATGATCGTTTCGAAAGGAAACTGTGGCAAGTTTGATGCTAAATGCTAAGGGAGTGGAATCAAGGACAGCGGATAGGATCTGTTTCATAAGAAGTGAAAGGGTGATGAAGCAAGCACTAAGCCCATTAATACCAGAATGGCCTATTCACTATAAGCATGAAAGCGATATAAATGATATAAACATATTCAACTGATGTCAAAGTAGAAGTTGAAATACAGCCCCATGAATAAAATCCATTTATTGTATTAGCAGAAAGTCAACTGCAGATAGTGCCTGCTTCCATTGAATATTAAGCTTTGCAGATTGGTCCATAGACAAAGATATTCGCTTCAACACAAGACTGGCTAAGTTTAAACAAGTATAATCCATTACTGGCACCACAAAGACAGAAGTATGCAATCAGACCATTAATTGTGGTAAAGACATAATCCAGTTTGTGCTTCCTAGTTCAAACTTAAGAATTCATTGCTTTAGCCAACCGAGTTTGCCTTTCTAAGCATTAAAGTAGCTTAGGAGCCACTAATAACTTCTAAAAAACCACTAATCTTTATTTGGGCTGTCCAATAAAACCCAGAACATATTACTTAGTAAGTACACAATACAAATCTATTTACCTAGCATGGATTGATTGAAAATACATGCAACTCAACAGCAGGTATTTAAATTCGAAGATACAAAAATACAATAATGTTGCTCAGTTGCAACTCAAAAGTCATTGCATCAGATAAGCGTAATTGTGTTACCTTTAGGTCTTGACATATATCAACAGTTCTCAAAAGACAAATTATATCAGAATGAGCATCAACAAATCCTCGGAGAGTAAGGGAAGGGTTGAGATGCCAGAGATAGTTCATTAGACTGCTATTTTTAGTGTCCTTCAATAAAGCAGGGAATACGCATGACAATACTTCATACTGGAGGAGATTGTATGCAGTCTGCAAACAAGGAATAAATTTCCAGGTAAGTGAGAAATATGCAGTATTTGGAGAAAAACGTTCTGCAGTTCTAGGAACAGAAAATATACATTGATTTGGCTAACGCCAAGAAGTAAGACGTCTGGACAATGACTGAGTGGGTAGTCCAGCAGCGGTCGCACTAATGTTGCATAGCCAAGGTCAGCAAGCTGGCATAACACCTCCAAAAGGTCTAGGCAGTACCAAGCCTGATTGCCTTGGATATGATTAGCCAAGTCTGGAAATACCTAAGGAAGATTTTAAAAGAAGGTTAGAAGTATGTGGAATACAAGATGCTTACTACGTTTGACCCCAAAAAAAAAGATGTTTACTACGAGTAAGACAAGCTGACAGGATATAGAAAATACCAGCTTCCTGGAAGAATGTTTAAATGTAAATGTATCTGCTGGGGCAGCCACTGCATGTTTCAAGAATGATAATTGCCCTTCTAAATTCTTCCAGAGTGACCCACAGATGGCATGAAGCGGAAATGGATCCTGTATGGTTCAATGAACTAGTCAACTACACACTCAGGAATTTAGTTAATTCAGTTCCAGGAACTATAACGCATGTGCATACCCTGCAAGCCCGAGAATATATCGACATCAATAGACGGAAAGCCCCTTCATCAGGGATACTGAAACCCTCGTGGTCCAGGTTTTCCATTACACTTGTCCAATTTGTTCGTGGGGCCTAAGTTTGCAACCATAAACAAGTTATTGGATCTTAAAAGGAAGAACGGAAACAACAGGCAAATATAACAAAAAGAAACTCACAATTTCATTGATTGAGTCCACGAGAACATTGATATCCCATGCCGTTGACTGAAATGAGTCATTTGTTTGGCTGTTGCCAAAAGCCGAAATGAATGTTGAATATGTGTTATGAGCCTCACCAAGACCAGCGGCAGTAGTAACAACAGCCCCAAGCAACTTAGATATTCCCAAATCATCGAGAGGCTCAAAAAGTGATAATGTATCTTTACAATGTGCAATATCAGCAGTACATCCATAACCCAATTCAGTAATGATGTCAGCCATGCTTATCTCCTTCCCGATTTCAGATAAAAGGGAATCAAAATCATCATCAAAGCTACCGATGTACATCTCCATGTGGCTGTAAGACACAAAAGAGCAAGGACATGTACATGAATAGAGCATCATAGAAGATATACTAAAACACAAGTTGGAAAATTTCTGAAAACCTTGAAGCTGGCCGAACATTGCTGTCCTGAACAAGGACAGGGACATGGAATGGCATCTCTTTGACTTTGAATAGGGAAATAATGTTAGTAAAAGAATCCATATGCTTTGAGAGGCCATCAGTCTGGTGAAGAAACACAACAATATCATGAATTTGGTCATTCGATATAGGCTGTGCAGGATTTTTACATAACTCCTCGATTTGAGCAATTGAAAATCTTTGGCCTGCAAAACAAATAAATAAGGTGCAAATAAGTACCTATAAAAACTGATCAGACCAACAAATTCTGCTTTCCAGGACACTTACCTTTCAGATTCAAGCCTATATTCTCGGCATCTGACAGGGCAAGTCCAATACCAACCCTCTCAGCTCTGGATAGATCAAGTTCATTTGACAACGTTTCAAGGAAAACATCACTGACAGACAAAGTCCTCAGTGCTTCACAAAAACAGGTGCTGAAGTATGGTTTATCCAGACAATATCTGAAAACGGTGGATAAAAGATCTTGTTTCGATTGAGAGTATTTTGCCACCCCGGCATTCAGCAGCACCTCATCCAAACAAACTTGAAGCAGTAAAATGCAACCATCAGGACTGCAGTCAGCTAACTGAAACACAGCAAAAGTGAAACAAAAAAAGATATTAGGATGGCTATAATCCATAAGTTCAGACAAAGTAAAAATTGCTGGGATCAGATGAATGTAAGGAAATTACTAAGGCAGCACATCTTTCAAGATTCAATCAGGAAGTTGCTGAATGCTGCAGTCACCTAGATGATGCAGTATTGCATCACTGCACCAATATTGTAAATAGTACACAAAGAGTGTAGAATACATCTCACAAGATCTTCTTATATTGAAATATAAGCAAAGATATTTGAAAGTATTCTTCCAACGATTGGTTGTAAAATGCACAGTTCAACTAGCTGTCTCTGAAGCAATTCCAAGGAAAAAGATGCAAATGGACGCAAACACATGCAACTTAACAACAAACCCTATGTGAAAACCTTTTATATTCTTCTTAAGGGGCTCTTTGTGTTAACAAAAACCGAATGTGCCCTTCACCGTAATATTCACTGTAAACACCAAATCTAAACGAACGGACTAAGAAGCAAAAAATTGAGGACAGGACTAAGAGAATTTTGTTCACTATACATCTATCCTAAAGCTTCAATGGCGCATACGAGTGAATTTTGCCACATATTTTGGAAACTTATGCACCCTGATGGAACCGATCAGGGGTGTTCACGTTATCCCAGCCAAATTTTAGGTTAAAATCGTGCAAAAGTACGAGCGTAAGACAGCTAAATCCGCAAAACCCTAGATTGGTCCTGAGATGGAAGCGTTCCTGAGCACGAATCCATCACGGGGGCGGATCCTTGGATCCAGACGAGCAGAACATGAATCGATTACCAGGACGCATGCGTCGGGAGAACGAAGCCGCTTCGGGGAGGGAGGAGAGGGGACGGGGGCATCTCGTAACCTGGCAGAGCTCGCGGTAGATGGAGTCGACGGTAGAGCCGTCGGCGCCCTGGACGAGGGAGCGGACCTCGTCGGCGACGGCGGAATTGAAGGGGATCATCTCGCGGACGGCGAAGGGCGGGCGACGGCGCCCTGGGTTTGCCGCCGCGAGCACGAGCGCGAGGCTGCGAGAGCAGGGGCGAAGGCGAAGGCGGTGGCGAGCGGTGTTCTGTCGAGCTCTGATGGGGAAAAAAAGGTCAGCGAAATCAGGAAACGCCGATGTAACGCGACAGGTGGGGTGATGGATTGCGCAGCCAACCGGGCCAAGTGGCCATTTATGTTCACGAACGACTATGGCGCTTTGTTTGGGCTTGTGCTTATGTTTTTCCTGTTTTGCAATATTTTCGTTTTGACAAAGAAACACAAAAACTCCTAAGAGCAACTCTAACGGGGCGACCCAAACAGACGCCAACTTTGTCCTTTTTTATCCGAAATCACTAATTAAGGAGTACTCGTTGCAAAGAACACTCAACTTTCCCAGGTCGCAACAAGTGGCGCACATGCAGCGCGCCACTTGTCGCAACCTGGAAGTTTTCCCTTTTTTCGTAGATCCGTTTATTCAAAACGTTTTATCTTTTTAACCGTGCGTCCAAATCTCGAACCGTTTTCACCATTGGATTCCTCGCGTCGAGATCTTCAAGACTAGATCCCATGTTGATAGGTTTTGACGAACTTTTTTTTTCACGAAAAAACCGAACGAAAAAACCGGGCGAAAAAACCGAACCGGGAGCACGGTTTTTTTCCTTTCCGAAAGAGGCAAGCCCGTGCCTCTCGCGAAATCACAACCGTGCCTCTCGTGGAAGCAAAACCGTGACTCTCGTGGAAGAAAAAAAACAAAAAACGCGTTTTTTTCGTTCCCGAAAGGCACGGCCGTGACTTTCGCGAAAGCACAACCGTGCCTCTCGCGAAAGCAAAACCGTAACTCTCGCGAAAGAAAAAAAATGAAAACGCGTATTTTTTTCCTTTCCGAGAGGCACGGCCGTGACTTTCGCGTAAGCACAACCGTGCCTCTCGCGGAAGCAAAACCGTGATTCTCACGAAAGAAAAAAAACAGAAAACGCGTTTTGTTTTTTCCTTTCCGAGAGGCACGGCCGTGACTCTCGCGAAAGCACAACCGTGCCTCTCGCAGAAGCGGAACCGTGACTCTCGCGAAAGAAAAAAAAAACAGAAAACGCGTTTTTGCGTTTCCGAAAGGCACGGCCGTGACTCTCGCTAAAGCACAACCGTGCCTCTCGCGGAAGAAAAACCGTGACTTTCGCGAAAGGAAAAAAAGAAAACGCGTTTTTTCAGAAAAAAATTCAAAAAAAATTTTATCGAAAATCTAAGAAAGACCGGGGAAAACCAAAACGTCGAAAAAACCCGAAAAAAAACCGTTTAAAAAGCCGAAAACGCGTGCGGAAAAATAAAAAAATTAAATCCGAAGGGAGCGTCCAGAGCGCGACACGTGGCGAATGGCTGAGAGCGTGCCAAGTGGCGCTGATCGTTGCGAGGCTCCCGAAGGAGCGCTCGTTAACTAGTTGCTCCCCTTTTTGTCCGTTTGGGTCGCTTGTTTGCTTGTCCGCGTCCGCTTTTTCATTTGGGTCGCCAGGTGCGCCCAACGGGAAACAAACGCATTTTATGCATTTTCGCGTCGGCATTTAGTCGAACACCTGATGAGCGAGCTCGGCTCCGCCGCCTCGCCCGCAGCTCGCCGCGCGAGCTCAGCTGCCTCGGCCACGCGTTCCGCGCGCTCGGCTGCCCCGCTCACGCGCCCCCCGAGCTCGCCTCCACCGCCTCACCCGCAGTTCGCCGCGCGAGCTCGCCAGCACAGCGGCGGCTAGCTAGCTAGCACGCCCGCAGCGGGCAGCAACGCATGCATGCATAGCTAGCTAGCTAGCACGCGCATGGCAGCAGCACCAGCAGTATGTGCGCGGCCAGCGGCGAGGCCGGGCGAGGCGAGTCGACGGGCACGGCCGGCATGGGCGCCAGAGGAGCACCATCCCACCACGGCGGAGCACCAGCGCCGGAGGAGGACGAGCGGGGTGGGTGGGTGGGTGGGAGAAGAAAAAGGAGGAGAGAGACGGGATGGGACGGATGAGTGGATGGCAAGTGGGGCGGGCAGCACATGCAGCCGGACAGAGGCGGACGGGGAAGGCACAAAGAGCCCCCGCTTTGTGTCCGCTTTTGACCCAAATTTTCTCAAATTTGAGACGAAAATGGGTCCGCGCGGACACGAAGCGGATAGCGGGCGGACGTTGTGTTCGTTTGGGTCACCCCGTTGGGCCAGCTTTTGTGTCCGGATGACCCAAACGGACAAATGGGTCGCCCCATTGGAGTTGCCCTAAATAGTGGTTTTTTCTTGGCTTTTGGCTTATGAATCAATATTATTATATGCTGATATAAGCCAATATCTAAAGCAAGAAACACCTATTTATGAGTTTTTTGGCTTTTATATGATGCTATAAGCCAAAAGCCGAAGAAAAAACACATATTTAGAAACTTCTTTGGTTTTTTGTCAAAATTTAAAGGCTGCAAAAGCAAAAGTAAAAGCCCAAATAAACGGAGTCTATGAACTGTGAGACACCGTCCAGGGTCCAGAAGACCATAGATTTCAGAACATTCAAACGACATATTTCAAAAAAGATTCAAACAACAGAACACCATGGGTTAGTATACAAAGCGTAATGGGCAATGTTTATCATATCATGGGATCATTTATCCCACTCGATACATGTTCTACGCTTTGTGTGTTGATCAACTTGAATCTACTTTTTGTACTTAGTCCTAATCAACCTTGTATCCAATCTTATTTCTTCATAAAGATGATGTCTTGAAGGTAAATATAAATGTTCACTGAATGTTCTTCTTTAATACATGCTTGCAATAGGCTCAACACTCACATGACCAATTTTTGGATAACTCCTTAAATAGCACCTTGGTCAACACATAATCTCCTTCTTATACCTTGAAACCAATAAATGGTCTTCAAGTAATCTCTATGGACCTACTCCTTTGGCTGGTGCCAAATCAGGTGACTTTAAAGTTGAAGCTTGCCCGCGGAACGATGTAACCATGCTGGTAGTACTATGATTGCCTTAGAGCGCAGATGTCTCTGTGCCTAGGAACGTCAAACCCTTCAAATATAACGCATTGCAACCATTAGTCCATAGAGATTGTCATCAATTACCAAAACCAAACATGTGGGCATCATGCTCTTTCACCAGGCTCTCGTGGCTGGACGGTGATACGTCAATTTTGCATCATATTTTCTTACTGCCATTTATTATGTTTTGGGTTGTTGTTTCACTTTATGATGCAATTCTAATGTCGTTTTTTCTCTTATTTTACAAGTTTCACATGAAGAGAGAGATTGTCGGCAGTTGGAATTCTGGACCTGAAAAAGCTATAGTAGATATAGATATTCTCCCCAACTCCAAATGTTGTGGTAACACTTGTAGGATCGGAAATATGTGTAGAGGGGGTGATTAGACTACTTGACCAAATAAAAACTATCATTTTTCCAATTTTAGTTGTGAGCAGATTTTAGCAATTCTACCAAGTCTAGTATCACCCTACACATGCAATTCTAAGAGTATAGCAGCGGAAAGTAAACCATTGCACATGTAAGCAAAGTAGGGGTTTGGAGATTTCAAACACAATGAAGACACGATGATTTTTGGCGTGGTTCTGATATGTGGTGCTATCTTACGTCCACGTTGATGGAGACTTCAACCCACAGAGGGTAACGGTTGCGCGAGTCCATAGAGGGCTCCACCCACAAAGGGTCCACTAAGAAGCAACCTTGTCTATTCCACCATAGTTTATGTCCACGAAGGACTGGCTTCACTCGGGTAGATCTTCACGAAGTAGGCGATCTTCTTGCCCTTACAAACTCCTTGGTTCAACTCCACGTGATCTTGGAGGCTCCCAAGTGACACCTAGCAAATCTAGGAGACACCACTCTCCAAAAGGTAATAGATGTTGTGTTGGTGATGAACTCATTGCTCTTATGCTTCAAATGATAGTATCATCAATACTCAACCTCTCTCACACAGATTTGGCTTGGGTAGGAGAAGGATTGGAGCGGAAAGCAACTTGAAGAGGCTAGAACTCAAGGTTCAAATGGTAGGATTGGAATCTCTTGATTTCAACACACGAGTAGGTGGTTCTCTCTCAGAAAACGAATGGTGGAAGTAGTGTTTCATTCTGAAGGCTCTCTTAGAGAGTAGGTGGGGTGGAGGGGTATAAATAGCCCACACCCAAAATTCAACTGTTACACACTTTTGACCTAAATCGTGAGACCGAATGTAAAACTCGGTGAGACCGATTACTGTAAAAGATATGAACGTTGGGCTTTTCGATGGGACCGAAGTGGAACAACTCAGTGGGACCAAAGTGCAATGGCTAGGGCAAGACCTAGTCTTGGAAATTCCGATTGTTTCAACTCGGTGATTCCGAAGTGAAACAATGTCATCACAGAAACTTGGTCAGGCCATCTCGGTGGGACCGAGATCCATTTCGGCCAAACCGAATTGCTAGGGTTTTGGCTGTGGCAGTGGAATGGTCATCTCGGTGGGTCCGGAGTAGGTGATATTGGTGGGACCTAAATGAAGATTTAGGGTTTGGACATATGTGTTTGAGAAAATGACTGAGGATTTTTTGAGCAATATCATTAAGCACTTTGAGCAACAACTTCATCAACAATACCTCATCCCCTTTTAATATTACTGGCTTTCCTAAGGGACTCAATGTAATCTTGGAGTAGCCAAATCTTGTCCTTGACATTTTGAGGGGTCTGATAACCCACAAGTATAGGGGATCAATTGTAGCCTCTTTCGATAAGTAAGAGTGTTGAACCCAACGAGGAGCTAAAGGTAGAACAAATATTCCCTAAAGTTCTATCGACCACCGATACAACTTTATGCACGCTTGATGTTCGCTTTACCTAGAACAAGTATGAAACTAGAAGTACTTTGTAGGTGTTTTTGGATGGGTTTGCAAGAATATAAAGAGCACGTAAATAAAGAGTAGGGGCTGTTTAGATAAAGACACAATAAAGTAAATATAGCGAGTGTGGAAAAGTGGTGGTAGGAGTTGCAAAATTGTCCCTAAGCAATTGACTACTTTACTAGACCGATAGCAAGTTTTATGTGGGAGAGGCCACTGCTAGCATGTCATCCCTGACTTGGAATTCTATGCACTTATGATTGGAACTATTAGTAAGCGTCCGCAACTACTAACGTTCATTAAGGTAAAACCCAACCATAGCATTAAGATATATTGGTCCCCCTTCAATCCTGTATGCATCAATTTCTATGCTAGGTTGAAGCTTCTGTCACTCTTGCCCTCCAATACATAGTCCTATCGACATACAACTAACCTATGATGTGATCCACGCGTGCGCTCATATGATGGGCACCAAAGGACAGCAACATAACCATAAGCAAATTAAATCAATCATAGCAATTCATCAACCACCGATAGGACAACGAAAATCTACTCATACATCATAGAATGGCAACACATCATTGGATAATAATATGAAGCATAAAGCACCATGTTCAAGTAGAGGGTACAGCGGGTTGCGGGAGAGTGGACCGCTTGTAGATAGAGGGGGGAAGGTGATGGAGATGTTGGTGAAGATGGCGGAGGTGTTGGTGAAGATCGCGGTGATGATGATGGTGGCCACGGCAGCGTTCCGGCGCCACCGGAAGAGAAGGGGAGAGGGGGCCCCTTCTTCTTCTTCTTCCTTGACCTCCTCCCTAGATGGGAGAAGGGTTTCCCCTCTGGTCCTTGGCCTCTATGGCATGGGAGGGCGAGAGCCCCTCCGAGATTGGATCTGTCTCTCTGTCTCTCTCTATTTCTGCGTTCCGGTATTTCTGCCCTTTCACTGTTTCGTATATATATGGAGATCAGTAACTCCGACTGGATTGAAACCTTAGCCCAGATTTTTCTCCGAAAATTAGCTTTCTTGCGGCCGAAGAAGAGCAGCAACCGCCTTACGGGTGGCCCATGAGGGTCAGGGGCACGCCCAGGGGGGCAGGCGCGCCCCCTGCCTCGTGGCCACCTCGGGCACCGTATCACGTTGATTCTTCTTCCCATATTTTCCAAATATTCTCCGTCCGTTTTTATCCCGTTTGGACTCCGTTTGATATGGGGTTTCTGCGAAACATAAAACATGCAACAAACAGGAACTGGCACTGGGCACTGGATCAATATGTTAGTCCCAAAAATAACATAAAAAGTTGCCAAAAGTATATGAAAGTTGAATAATATTGGCATGGAACAATCAAAAATTATAGATACGACGGAGACGTACCAGCATCCCCAAGCTTAATTCCTGCTCGTCCTTGAGTAGGTAAATGATAAAAAAGTTAATTTTTGATGTGGAATGCTACCTAGCATAATCTTGATCATGTATCTTGTTGGGGAACGTAGCAATAATTTAAAATTTTCCTACGTGTCACCAAGATCAATTTAGGAGATGCTAGCAACGAGAGAGAGGGAGTGCATCTTCATACCCTTGAAGATCGCTAAGCGGAAGCATTACAAGAACGCGGTTGATGGAGTCGTACTCGCGGCGATTCAAATCGCGGAAGATCCGATCTAGCGCCGAACGGACTGCGCCTCCGCGTTCAACACACATACAGCCCGGGGACGTCTCCTCCTTCTTGATCCAGCAAGGGAAGAGGAGAAGTTGAGGGAGAACTCCAGCAGCACGACGGCATGGTGGCGATGGAGCTCGTGGTTCTCCGGCAGAGCTTCGCTAAGCACTACGGAGGAGGAGGAGCAGTTGGAGGAGGAGAGGGCTGCGCCAGGGAAGGGGTGTGGCTGCCCTCTATCTCCCTCACTATATATAGGGGGAAGGGGTGGAGGAGGAGCCCTAGGGTTCCCTAGGGGAGGGGCGGTGGCCACAGGGGAAACCCTAGATGGGTTTGGGCGCCCCCACCCCTAGGAAACTTGCCCCCCAAGCCGGGAGGGGCGGCTGCCCTAGGGGAGGCGCCCCCACCTCTCCAGGTTACGTGAGAGGGGTTGGGAGGGGTGCACAACCCCTTAGTGGGCTGGTGTGCCCCCTCCCCTTGGCCCATAAGGCCCCCCAACGCTTGCCGAGGCCTATGAAACACCTTTCGGTCACGCTGGTCGTCACCCGGTACTCCCAGAACAATTATGGACTCCAATACCCTTCGTCCAATATATCGATCTCCACCTTCGGACCATTCCGGAGTTCCTCGTCACGTCCTGGATCTCATCCGGGACTCCGAACAACCCTCGGTAACCACATACTATTTCCCATAACAACTCCAGCATCACCGAACCTTAAGTGTGTAGACCCTACGGGTTCGAGAACCATGCAGACATGACCGAGACACCTCTCCGGCCAATAACCAATAGCAGGATCTGGATACCCATATTGGCTCCCACATGTTCCACAATGATCTCATCGGATGAACCACAATGTCGGGGATTCAATCAATCCCGTATACAATTCCCTTTGTCTATCGGTATGTTACTTGCCCGAGATTCGATCGTCGGTATCCCTATACCTTGTTCAATCTCGTTACCGGCAAGTCTCTTTACTCGTTTCGTAATGCATGATCCCGTGACTAACTCCTTAATCACACTGAGCTCATTATGATGATGCATTACTGAGTGGGCCCAGAGATACCTCTCCGTCATACGGAGTGACAAATCCCAGTCTCGATTCGTGCCAACTCAACAGATACTTTTCGGAGATACCTGTAGTGCACCTTTATAGCCACCCAGTTACGTTGTGACGTTTGGTACACCCAACGCATTCCTACGGTATCTGGGAGTTGCACAACCTCATGGTCTAAGGAAATGATACTTGACATTAGAAAAGCTCTTAGCAAACGAACTACACGATCTTGTGCTATGCTTAGGATTGGGTCTTGTCCATCACATCATTCTCCTAATGATGTGATCCCGTTATCAATGACATCCAATGTCCATGGTCAGGAAACCATAACCATCTATTGATCAACGAGCTAGTCAACTAGAGGCTTACTAGGGACATGTTGTGGTCTATGTATTCACACATGTATTACGGTTTCCAGTTAATACAATTATAGCATGAACAATAGACAATTATCATGAACAAGGAAATACAATAATAACCATTTTATTATTGCCTCTAGGGCATATTTCCAACAGTCTCCCACTTGCACTAGAGTCAATAATCTAGTTCACATCACTATGTGATTGTAATGAATCCAACACCCATGGGGTTTGTTCATATCTCGCTTGTGAGAGAGGTTATTAGTCAACGGGTCTAAACCTTTCAGATCCGTGTGTGCTTTACAAATCTCTATGTCATCTTGTAGATGCAGCTACCACGCGCTACTTGGAGCTATTCCAAATAACTGCTCTACTATACGAATCCAGTTTACTACTCAGAGTCATCCGGATTAGTGTCAAAGTTTGCATCGACGTAACCCTTTACGACGAACTCTTTTACCACCTCCATAATCGAGAAAATTCCTTAGTCCACTAGTTACTAAGGATAAGTTCGACCGCTGTCATGTGATCCATTCCTGGATCACTCTTGTACCCCTTGACTGACTCATGGCAAGGCACACTTCAGGTGCGGTACACAGCATAGCATACTGTAGAGCCTACGTCTAAAGCATAGGGGACGACCTTCGTCCTTTCTCTCTCTTCTGCCGTGGTCAGGTCTTGAGTCTTACTCAATACTCACACCTTGTAACACAGCCAAGAACTCCTTCTTTGCTGATCTATTTTGAACTCCTTCAAAATCTTGTCACGGTATGTATTCATTTGAAAGTACTATTAAGCGTTTTTGATCTATCCTTATAGATCTTGATGCTCAATGTTCAAGTAGCTTAATCCAGGTTTTCCATTGAAAAACACTTTTCAAATAACCCTGTATGCTTTCCAGAAATTCTACATCATTTCTGATCAACAATATGTTAACAACATATACTCATCAAAAATTCTATAGTGCTCCCACTCACTTCTTTGGAAATACAAGTTTCTCATAAACTTTGTATAAACCCAAAATCTTTGATCATCTCATCAAAGCGTACATTCCAACTCCGAGATGCTTACTCCAGTCCTTAGAAGGATTGCTGGAGCTTTGCATACTTGTTAGCATCTTTCAGGATTGACAAAACCTTCTGGTTGTATCACATACAACCTTTCCTCAAGAAAATCGTCGAGGAAACAATGTTTTGACATCCTATCTGCAAGATTTCATAAATAATGCAGTAACTGCTAATATAATTCCAACAGACTCTTAGCATCGCTACGAGTGAGAAAGTCTCATCGCAGTCAACTCCTTGAACTTGTCGGAAAACATCTTAACGACAAGTCGAGCTTTCTTAATGGTGACACTTACCATCATTGTCCGTCTTCCTTTTAAAATCCATCTGCACCCAACAGCCTTACGACCATCAAGTAGTTCTTCCAAAGTCTATACTTTGTTTTTATACATGGATCCTCTCTCGGATTTTATGGCCTCGAGCCATTCGTCGGAATCCGGGCCCACCATCGCTTCTCCATAGCTCGTAGGTTCATTGTTGTCTAGCAACATGACTTCCAAGACAGGATTACGTACCACTCTGAAGTAGTACGCATCCTTGTCGACCTACGAGGTTTGGTAGTGACTTGATCCGAAGTTTCATGATCACTATCATAAGCTTCCACTTCAATTGGTGTAGGTGCCACAGGAACAACTTCCTGTGCCCTGCTACACACTAGTTGAAGTGACGGTTCAATAACCTCATCAAGTCTCCACCATCCTCCCACTCAATTCTTTCGAGAGAAACTTTTCCTCGAGAAAGGACCCGTTTCTAGAAACAATCACTTTTGCTTCCGGATCTGAAATAGGAGGTATACCCAACTGTTTTGGGTATTCTATGAAGATGCATTTATCCGCTTTGGGTTCGAGCTTATCAGCCTGAAACTTTTTCACATAAGCGTCGCAGCCCCAAACTTTTAAGAAACGACAGCTTAGGTTTTTCTAAACCATAGTTCATACGGTGTCGTCTCAACGGAATTGCGTGGTGCCCTATTTAAAGTGAATGCGGTTGTCTCTAATGCCTAACCCATAAACGATAGTGGTAATTCGATAAGAGACATCATGGTATGCACCATATCCAATAGGGTGCAGTTATGATGTTCGGACACACCATCACACTATGGTGTTCCAGGCGGTATTAGTTGTGAAACAATTTCCACAATGTCTTAATTGTGTGCCAAACTCGTAACTCAGATATTCATCTCTATGATCATATCATAGACATTTTATCCTCTTGTCACGACGATCTTCAACTTCACTCTGAAATTACTTAAACCTTTCAATAATTCAGACTTGTGTTTCATCAAGTAAATATACTTAGCATCTACTCAAATCATCTGTGAAGTAAGAACATAACGATATCCACTGCGTGCCTCAGCACTCATTGGACTGCACACATCAAAATGTATTACTTCCAACAAGTTGCTTTCTTGTTCCATCTTACTGAAAACGAGGCCTTTCAGTCATCTTGCCCATGTGGTATGATTTGCATGTCTCAAGTGATTCAAAATCAAGTGAGTCCAAACGATCCATCTGTATGGAGTTTCTTCATGCATATCTACCAATAGACATGGTTCGCATGTCTCAATCTTTTCAAAAACGAGTGAGTCCAAAGATCCATCAACATGGAGCTTCTTCATGCGTTTTATACCAATATGACTCAAATGGCAGTGCCACAAGTATGTGGTACTATCATTACTATCTTATATCTTTTGGCATGAACATGTGTATCACTACGATCGAGATTCAATAAACCATTCATTTTAGGTGCAAGACCATTGAAGGTATTATTCAAATAAACAGAGTAACCATTATTCTCCTTAAATGAATAACCGTATTGCGATAAACATAATCCAATCATGTCTATGCTCAACGCAAACACCAAATAACAATTATTTAGGTTTAACACCAATCCCGATGGTAGAGGGAGCGTGCGATGTTTGATCACATCAACCTTGGAAACACTTCCAACACATATCGTCATCTCACCTTCAGCTAGTATCCGCAGCCTTTTATTTCGAGTTACTAACACTTAGCAACCGAACCGGTATTTATTACGTTGGTGCTACTAGGAGTACTAGTAAAGTACACAATAATATAACGTATATTCAAAATACTTCTGTCGACCTTGCCAGCCTTCTCATCTACCAAGTATCTAGGGTAGTTCTGCTTCAGTGACCGTTCCCCTCATTACAGAAGCACTTAGTCTCGGGTTTGGGTTCAACCTTGGGTTTCTTCACTAGAGCAGCAACTGATTTGCCGTTTCATGAAGTATCCCTTCTTTCCCTTGCCCTTCTTGAAACTAGTGGTTTTACTAACCATCAACAATTGATGCTCCTACTTGATTTCTACTTTCGCGGTGTCAAACATCGCGAGTTGCTCAAGGATCATCATGTCTATCCCTGATATGTTATAGTTCATCACGAAGCTCTAATAGCTTGGTGGCAGTGACTATGGAGAACCATCACTATCTCATCTGGAAGATTAACTCCCACTCGATTCAAGCGATTGTAGTACTCAGACAATCTGAGCACATGCTCAACGATTGAGCTTTTCTCCCTTAGTTTGCAGGCTTAAGAAACTTGTCAGAGGTCTCATACCTCTTGACGTGGGCACTAGTCTGAAATCCCAATTTCAGTCTTTGGAACATCTCATATGTTCTGCGACGTTTCAAAACCGTCTTTGGTGCCACAATTCTAAACCGTTAGCATTACGCACTGAACTATCACGTAGTCATCAAAACGTGTATGTCAGATGTTTCGCAACATCTACAGACGACGCTCGAGGTTCAGCACACCGAGCGGTGCATTAAGGACATAAGCCTTCTGCGCAGCAATGAGGATAATCCTCAGTTTACGGACCCAGTCCGCATAATTTCTACTATCAACTTTCAACTAAATTTTCTCTAGGAACATATCTTAAACAGTAGAACTAAAGCGTAAGCTACGACATAATTTGCAAAGACCTTTTGACTATGTTCATGATAATTAAGTTCATCTGATTATTTAATGAACTCCCACTTAGATAGACATCCCTCTAGTCATCTAAGTGATACATGATCCGAGTCAACTAGGCCGTGTCCGATCATCACGTGAGACGGACTAGTCATCATCGGTGAACATCTTCATGTTGATCGTATCTACTATACGACTCATGTTCGACCTTTCGGTCTCTTGTGTTCCGAGGCCATGTCTGTACATGCTAGGCTCGTCAAGTCAACCTAAGTGTTTCGCATGTGTAAATCTGGCTTACACCCGTTGTATGCGAACGTTAGAATCTATCACACCCGATCAT
Source organism: Triticum aestivum (assembly GCF_018294505.1). Taxonomy (NCBI): domain Eukaryota; kingdom Viridiplantae; phylum Streptophyta; class Magnoliopsida; order Poales; family Poaceae; genus Triticum; species Triticum aestivum. Next base: position 303,880,023 of record NC_057796.1, read on the forward strand.
CACGTGGTGCTTCGAAACAACGAACCTTCGCAACGGTGCACAGTTAGGGGGAACACTTTCTTGAAATTTTAGCGAGGGATCATCTTATTTATGCTACCGTCGTTCTAAGCAAATAAGATGTAAACATGACAAACATCACATGCAAATCATAAAGTGACATGATATGGCCAATATCATCTTGCGCCTTTTGATCTCCATCTTCGAGGCGCGGCATGATCACCTTCGTCACCGGCATGACACCATGATCTCCATCATCGTGTCTTCATGAAGTTGTCTCGCCAACTATTACTTCTACTACTATGGCTAACGGTTAGCAATAAAGTAAAGTAATTACATGGCATTTTTCATTGACACGCAGGTCATACAATAAATTAAGACAACTCCTATGGCTCCTGCCGGTTGTCATACTCATCGACATGCAAGTCGTGATTCCTATTACAAGAACATGATCAATCTCATACATCACATATATATAATTCGTCACATCCTTTTGGCCATATCACATCACATAGCATACCCTGCAAAAACAAGTTAGACGTCCTCTAATTGTTGTTGCATGTTTTACGTGGCTGCTATGGGTTTCTAGCAAGAACGTTTCTTACCTACGCAAAAGCCACAACGGTGATATGCCAATTGCTATTTACCCTTCATAAGGACCCTCTTCATCGAATCCGATCCGACTAAAGTGGGAGAGACAGACACCCGCTAGCCACCTTATGCATCAAGTGCATGTCAGTCGGTGGAACCTGTCTCACGTAAGAGTACGTGTAAGGTCGGTCCGGGCCGCTTCATCCCACAATGCCGCCGAATCAAGATAAGACTAGTAACGGTAAGCAAATTGAACAAATCATCGCCCACAACTACTTTGTGTTCTACTTGTGCATAGAATCTACGCATAGACCTAGCTCATGATGCCACTGTTGGGGAACGTAGCAATAATTCAAAATTTTCCTACGTGTCACCAAGATCAATCTAGGAGATGCTAGCAACGAGAGAGAGGGAGTGCATCTTCATACCCTTGAAGATCGCTAAGCGGAAGCGTTACAAGAACGCGGTTGATGGAGTCGTACTCGCGGCGATTCAAATCACGGAAGATCCGATCTAGCACCGAACGGACGGCGCCTCCGCGTTCAACACACGTACAGCCCGGGGGACGTCTCCTCCTTATTGATCCAGCAAGGGGAGAGGATAAGTTGAGGGAGAACTCCAGCAGCACGACGGCATGGTGGCGATGGAGCTCGTGGTTCTCCGGCAGAGCTTCGCTAAGCACTACGGAGGAGGAGGAGCAGTTGGAGGAGGAGAGGGCTGCGCCAGGGAAGGGGTGTGGCTGCCCTCTATCTCCCTCACTATATATAGGGGGAAGGGGGTGGAGGAGGCGCCCTAGGGTTCCCTAGGGGAGGGGCGACAGCCACAAGGGAAACCCTAGATGGGTTTGGGCGCCCCCACCCCTAGGAAACTTGCGCCCCCAAGCCGGGAGGGGCGGCTGCCCTAGGGGAGGCGCCCCCACCTCTCCAGGTTATGTGAGAGGGGTTGGGAGGGGCGCACAGCCCCTTAGTGGGCTGGTGTGCCCCCTCCCCTTGGCCCATAAGGCCCCCAACGCTTGCCGGGGCCTCCGAAACACCTTTCGGTCATGCTGGTCGTCACCCGGTACTCCCAGAACAATTCTGGACTCCAATACCCTTCGTCCAATATATCGATCTTCACCTGCGGACCATTCCGGAGTTCCTCGTCACGTCCTGGATCTCATCTGGGACTCCGAACAACCCTCGGTAACCACATACTATTTCCCATAACAACTCTAGCGTCACCGAACCTTAAGTGTGTAGACCCTACGGGTTCGGGAACCATGCAGACATGACCGAGACACCTCTCCGGCCAATAACCAATAGCGGGATCTGGATACCCATATTGGCTCCCACATGTTCCACGATGATCTCATCGGATGAACCACAATGTCGGGGATTCAATCAATCCCGTATACAATTCCCTTTGTCTATCGGTATGTTACTTGCCCGAGATTCGATCGTCGGTATCCCTATACCTTGTTCAATCTCGTTACGGGCAAGTCTCTTTACTCATTCCGTAACGCATGATCCCGTGACTAACTCCTTAGTCACACTGAGCTCATTATGATGATGAATTACCGAGTGGGCTCAGAGATACCTCTCTGTCATACGGAGTGACAAATCCCAGACTCGATTCGTGCCAACTCAACAGATACTTTCGGAGATACCTGTAGTGCACCTTTATAGCCACCCAGTTACGTTGTGACGTTTGGTACACCCAAAGCATTCCTATGGTATCCGGGAGTTGCACAATCTCATGGTCTAAGGAAATGATACTTGACATTAGAAAAGCTCTTAGAAAACGAACTACACGATCTTGTGCTATGCTTAGGATTGGGTCTTGTCCATCACATCATTCTCCTAATGATGTGATCCCGTTATCAATGACATCCAATGTCCATGGTCAGGAAACCATAACCATCTATTGATCAACGAGCTAGTCAACTAGAGGCTTACTAGCGATATGTTGTGGTCTATGTATTCACACATGTATTACGGTTTCCAGTTAATACAATTATAGCATGAACAATAGACAATTATCATGAACAAGGAAATACAATAATAACCATTTTATTATTGCCTCTAGGGCATATTTCCAACATATCTAATCATGGCATGAATATTAAGACATGAGTGATTCAAAGCAATAGTCTATCATTTGACATAAAAACAATAATACTTCAAGCCTACTAATAAAGCAATCATGTCTTTTCAAAATAACAAGGCCAAAGAAAGTTATCCCTACAAAATCATATAGTCTGGCTATGCTCCATCTTCACCACACAAAATATTCAAATCATGCACAACCCCGATGACAAGCCGAGCAATTGGTTCATACTTTTTAACACGCTTCAGCCTTTTCAACCCTCACGCAATACATGAGCACAAGCCATGGATGTAGCACTATGGGTGGAATAGAATATGATGATGGAGGTTGTGTGGAGAAGACAAAAAAAGGAGAAAATCTCACATCGACGTGGCTAATCAACGGGCTTTGGAGATGCCCATCAATTGATGTCAATGTGAGGAGTAGGGATTGCCATGCAACGGATGCACTAGAGCTATAAGTGTATGAAAGCTCAAACTGAAACTAAGTGGGTGTGCATCCAACTTGCTTGCTCATGAAGACCTCGGGCATTTGAGGAAGCCCATCATCGGAATATACAAGCCAAGTTATATAATGAAAATTCCCACTAGTATATGAAAGTGATAACTCAAGAGACTCTCTATATGAAGAACATGGTGCTACTCTGAAGCACAAGTATGGTAAGAGGATAGTAACATTGCCCATTTTCTCTCTCTTTTTTTGACGGGCTTCTTTGGCCCCTTTTTTTTTATTTAGGCTTCTTTGGCCTCTCTCTTTTTTTCTCGGGGAAATGCTCTAATTATGATGATCATCACACTTTTATTTACTTACAACTCAATATTACAACTCGATACTAGAACAAAGATATGACTCTATATGAATGCCTTCGGCAGTGTACCGGAATGTGCAATGATCTAGCGTAGCAATGACATCAAAAAACGGACAAGCCATGAAAACATCATGCTAGCTATCTTACGATCATGCAAAGTAATATGACAATGAAATGCTCAAGTCATGTATATGATGATGATGGAAGTTTCATGGCAATATATCTCGGAATGACTATGGAAATGCCATAATAGGTAGGTATGGTGGCTGTTTTGAGGAAGATATAAGGAGGCTTATGTGTGACAGAGCGTATCATATCACGGGGTTTGGATGCACCGGCGAAGTTTGCACCAACTCTCGAGGTGAGAAAGGGCAATGCACGGTACCGAAGAGGCTAGCAATGATGGAAGGGCGAGAGTGCGTATAATCCATGGACTCACATTAGTCATAAAGAACTCATATACTTATTGCAAAAGTTTATTAGCCCTCGAAGCAAAGTACTACTACGCATGCCCCTAGGGGTATAGATTGGTAGGGAAAGACCATCGCTCGTCCCCCACCGCCAGTCATAAGGAAGACAATCAATAAATACCTCATGCTCCGACTTCGTTACATAATGGTTCACCATACATGCATGCTACGGGAATCACAAACCTCAACACAAGTATTTCTACTAATCCACAACTACCACTAGCATGACTCTAATATCACCATTTTTATATCGCAAAACTATTGCAAGGAATCAAACATATCATATTCAGTGATCTACAAGTTTTATGTAGGATTTTATGACTAACCATGTGAATGACCAGTTCCTGTCATCTCTCTAAATAGATATAAGTGAAGAAAGAGAGTTTAATTCTTTCTACAAAATATATGCCCACGCTCTAACAAATATAAGTGAAGCAAAAGAGCATTATACAAATGGCGGTTTTCTATGTAAAGAGAAACAGGCAATCCAAATTTCAAATGATATAAGTGAAGCACATGAAGCATTCTATAAAGCCATACTCAAAAGATATAAGTGAAGTGCAAAGAGCATTCTATAAATCAACCAAGGATTATCTCATACCAGCATGGTGCATAAAATAAAAATGAAAACTAAATGCAAAAGACGCTCCAAGATTTGCACATATCGCATGAACGAAACGAATTCGAAAACATACCGATACTTGTTGAAGAAAGATGGGATGCCTTCTGGGGCATCCCCAAGCTTAGACGCTTGAGTCTCCTTGAATATTTACTTGGGGTGCCTTGGGCATCCCCAAGCTTGATATCTTGCCTCTCTTCCTTCTTCTCACATCGAGACCTCCTCGATCCTCGAACACTTCATCCACACAGAACTTCAACAGAAAACTCGGTAAGATCCGTTAGTATAGTAAAGCAAATCACTACTCTAAGTATTGTTGCAAAACAATTCATATTTTGTTTTTAGATTGTAGCTACTGTAATATAACTTTTCCATGGCTTAATCCACTGATTTAAATTGATAGTTTCATCAAAACAAGCAAACTATGCATCAAAAACAGAATCTGTCTAGAACAGAATAGTCTGTAATAATCTGAACATTCACCATACTTCTGATACTTGAAAAATTCTACCAAAATTAGGAAAAATAAACAATTTGTATATCAAAACTGTGCAAAAAGTTTCAGAACCTGTCGGTGTGGAACGACACCTATGGGATCACAAGAATCCCTACTATGGTTGCCGGGGCGCGGGGTTGCGAGAAGAGCAGGATTAGTAACCAGCACGAGAATCGTTTACCCAGGTTCGGGCCGCGAGGGTGCGTAAAACCCTAGTCCTGCTTTGGTGGGTGTATTTCAGGGAGTTCTTGAGCTCTCAAACTAGCTGTGATGAGTGTGTGGTTCGAAAGAGCCGAATCCTTCTCCAGTATGCCATGGGCCTCCTTTTATATTCGAAAGGGGCTGCCACAGTGGCACACAGGAGGTGGAAAGGCGCACAGTGCTATGAGCTTATCGCTCGTATTATAGGACAAGACGCATTTAATGCGTAGCTTAGGTGTCCCCTTGCTTTATCGGGGACGGGGGCGAGGCCCGTCCCGTCCGTCGCCGCTCCTCCTTGCTTCGACACGCGCCCTGGCTAGCGACGCATGCGGCACCACGTAGGTAGGCAGGCAGCTGAGGTGGCGCGGTGGTGGAGCCTCCACGAATATCTGCATGCCGCCACGCAGGCGTGTGCTGAGCTGGCCTGGAAGCTGCATGTTGCCACGCAGGTGCCTGCCCAGCTGGTTGGGCTAGCAGCTGCATGCGAACGGCGGTGGTGACTTGGTTGGTGCGGGCCTGGCTGTGGCCCCGCTGGTGTCCTCGGTGAGGGCCTTGCCGGGTGGCCCGGCAAGGGTCTTGCCGCGGCGCGCTGTCGTCCCCGGCAAGGACCTTGCCGGGGGTCTAGTGGCCCTCCTCGGCAAGGATCCTGCCGAGGATCGTCGTCTTCTAATCCTCATCTAATCTTGAGTGTTCCTTGTCTTCACAAAGATCTGCATGCCACCATGAAGGTGCCTCCCGAGCCCTGGCCCAACGTGATGTTGGAGACCGTGGGCTCAAGGGTGGCTCGCTCTGTTGGTGTGGGGCGAGCTGCCCCGGCAAGGGTCTTGCCGAGGTTGCTGAGGCTGCCCCGGCAAGGGTCATGCCGGGGGAACATGCTTCGTCCCTCTGCTCTTTGTGGTCTTGGCCTTGGCGTTGCTCTGGTTATCTTGGGCTTCGGTCTTACCTTGGCTCACCTCCCCTGTTCTGCTTGGTGTGCCCGTGGGCGCGGCTCCGACTGCCCGCGCACAGGTAAAGGGGTACAAAAGTGTGCCCCTCCTTTTGTACACCGACAGGAGCCCCCGGGCCTGGGCCACACATAAGAGCGACACGTTGTTGGGCCAGGCCCAAAACGGTGAGCGGGTAGGCGGGGCGGTTTTTACCGCGGTAAAACTTTTCGCGCGCTGTGCTTCCCATGACCCGCGCGCGGCGCGGTGTGGCGTGGAGGGGTGCGCGTGACGTGGGGCGGTTCCTACACGCATGCATCACATCGTAGTAAATGGGCAGTGCGACCCGCACCTTCCCCATAAAAAGGGGAAACCGTGGGTGCACTGTTCCTTTTACCCTTCGCGCAATCCCAATCTCGGAAGCCTCTGCTTGTCTTCCTCTTCTTCCCCAAGCTTCGCCCTCGCTCGCCGCCGTCGCGTTCCCACCGCCCTCTGCTCTGCCCTTCTCCCCCAGCCGCCATGGCGCCGAAATCCATCAAGGGCAAGGGTGTGGCTAAGGATGCCGGAGCGGCGGAGCCGCCGGAGAGTGCGCAGGCGGTGCAGCGGACGCAGTCCGCCCTCTTCCCCTCGACAGTCGACGTGTTCGAGCTTCGGGAAGCCTTCAAGCCCCTGTGGGGGGTGAAGACGGGGGGAGAGAAGTCGGGACATCCAGCCACACGCGTCGTCCCCGCCAACTGCGCCGAGAGGCTGCCCCAAATCGGTACCCCATTTTTGTCGACTATTTTTCCTGCAGGCTTTTTCCTCCCATCTCCGATTTCTTCAGCGACATCATGCACACCTTTGGCTTCCGCCTCTTAGATTTTACCCCGAATGCGGTGGCGTGCATGGCCCTTTTCGCGCACCTCTGCGAGGGTTTCGCCGGGGTGCACCCCAACACGGCGCTCTTCCTCCATTACTTCTTCCCTCTGATTTAGACGGGAGGCGCCATTTCTAGTTGCGTCACCTGGATCCCAAGGTCCAAGGGAGCGTACCCGGGTGGCGCCATGAAGGAGAGGTGGGAAGAATGGCGGGGCCGGTGGTGCTGGATCGAAGAGAAAGACCCGCCGGCGTTCTGCAAAGTTCGCCGGGCGCCGCCGGTCCGCAGAAGCGATTGGAGCAATGTCGACGTCGACGACGAGAAGCTCACGATTTCCACCACCAGGATCCTTCAGCTCACCGAGGCCGGGCTCACCCTCGAGATGATCGGGGCGGACTTCATCCGCCGCCGGATCGCTCCATTGCACAACAAGGGGAGGCCGGTCTGGCTCTTCACGAACCCCGCCGACATCATGCGGCTCCGCCCCGGCCTCGACCACAATTTCACAGTGATGGGGCACGCCCATTTCTGCCAGCGAATTTTCCAGCTCGATGTGGGCCGCGACGGCGAGGTCGAGCGGACCGGCAAGGTCGCGAGGGCCACCGTGAAGGCTGGCAAGGTCTTCAAGGGGCCCTTGTTCAAGTTGCCGGCGGGAGTGGTCCCGCTGTGCAACAATTCGCGCCGGACCGACATCATCGCCATGATGCCGGACTGCAACGCGCATGGCCCTGACCCGAGCTGGGCCGAGCCGGAGGGCGTCGAGGTGCAACAGTTCTTCGACACCCTGCACGAGGGATACGTCAATGCCGACTCCGAGCGGCTGCTCGTCCAAGACACCACCCAAGCGGAGCTGGATGTAACGCCCCAAGACCGGTGCTCCAGTTGCCTTCCATGTTTTGCATGACCGCCGTGTGTTTTATTGGTGTTGTTGTTGCATTTCATCATGTCATCATGCGCATTGCATCCACATGTTTTCATAAAACTCGTAGTCGTTCGTAGTTGCTGCTTCGCCTTGTCTCCGTGGCATGTCGTTAGACCGTTTGTCTTCCTTGACCATTCTCAATCCAACCACACACTTGACCTCGTTTGCCTAACCCCTCTTTGCACAGTGCATCGACCCCTCGTGCGCGTCCGAAAGCTCCCCTGAACCCGACCCGCTCAGTCATCACCGCTGGATTCGGATCATCCCCAAACATCCCTAAAATATCTTCGGTTCTTTATTGGACTCCCCTAAGCATTTTATTCTCAACCGCCCGATTTCGATCGGAGGGATCCGATAGCCTCTAGCCTAACTCACTTACTATATAAACTAGACGAACCCTAATCTTCAGGAGGCTTGTCCCATCAGTCCGATCCCTCCGCCGCCGCCCCTGCCTTGGGATCCCCTCATTCCTTCCCGAGCCAACCCGGCGCCGCCACCCACCTTCCTCGATCGGCACGCCTGCCCGATCCACCACCGCATCAAGCCACATCAGCAGCTCCAGGAATCCATCGCTCCACTCCCTTTCTCGCCTCCCGCGGCGCCCGAGCACCGCCTGGAGCCCGACCTCGTGCGCCACCTCCTCGCTCCCCTCGTCAGCCAGGAGCTCGAGCTCCCGAGCTACTCCCGCGCCCCACGGCCTCTGCCGCGCTGGAGCTTTGCTGCCGGCGGCGACAGCAACAACAACATCGTCGTCGCCTTCCTCCTCTCCTCCCGTGCGCGCGTCCACTCAACCCCGTCGCCCTCCGTCTACATCGTCGCGCCGCCCGTGCTCCCCTCACCGGCCAACAGCAGCAGCGTACCCTGGCGCCCTGCTCCAGACCTCGTCCTCGTCGAACTCCGCCGCCCCCAGGACAGCACCTCCGGCCGTCCCTTTTCCTTCTCCTTTCTCTGCATCCTATCTCTTTTCCCGTATCTCTGAAACTGTACTTTGCTTCTTTGAACAACAGCGCCATGGATGCCGCCCCAAGCTTCGTCACTGGTCGCCTCCGTCCCGCCTCCGGTCAGATCCGGCGCCCCCGTGGCCGGATCCGCCTGTCCCCGTATGTTCCTGGCCGCCGTTTCCCTACCCCGCCGCTGCAAGTCCCGCGTCTTGCCTCCTCTGACTGCTGCCTCTGCGTCGAGCGAGGCCAGGCAGCCGTGCGCGCGTTGACTGCATCGTCAACCCGCTCGAGCGGGTCGACCTCCAGCCGCGCGCCAAGGCCCAGCTCCTCTTCGCCAGATCCGCCGGCCTCCCTCTGCTTCCAACTGGGCCATGGCCCATGGTGAGAAACCCCAGCGCCCATGTCCTGTTTCGGCCTGTAGCTCTAATTTGGTCCGATATGTTTTTTCCTGGTCCTGCGAATTTTGCCAATTATCCAGAGAATTACCGTTTTGCAAAAAAGTCCCTCATGTTCATGCATATAATAACTCCACAACCGTGCATCGGATTAAAATATTTTAAACATGTAAAGTGCTTAGAATTTCATCTAGTTTCATAATATGCTGCCCTCATCCATGTTTAAAATGTTTAAATTGTTGTTTGCATTAATTTGCTTAAATGCCATGTTAAAATGATTTATTTCATAACTAATTAACCGTAGCTCCGATTTTAATAAACTTTATATGTAAATGGGGTAGAAAAATGCATAGTTTAACATGGTGGCATTAATTTGCATGTTTAACAACCCAAAAATATGATTTAGGGCAGAACAGTACCAATTCCAAAATATGCATATGAGGATTTTCCGGAATTGTTATTTGTTGTTCCGGCCTCATTTAAACTTGCCTAAATAGTTAGTTTACTTATGCTTCACCTCTTGCCATGTTAATCAACATTTAATATTGTTGGGTACATAAACGAGAGAGAACTAAATATTTGATGTGGTGTTTTGTTAATATGCAACTCGTTGCATATTGAGCTCCGCTTAATTTGTAGTATTGTTTGTGCACTTTGCCATCCCATGCCTCATTAAACCGGACATGCATCATACTTGATTGTGCATCATGCCATGTTCATGTGATGGTTGTTTACCATGTTGTTTGCTTCTTTCCGGTGTTGCTTCTGTTGGGGAACGTAGCAGAAATTCAAAATTTTCTACGCATCACCAAGATCAATCTATGGAGTTTACTAGCAATGAGAGGGAAGGAGTGCATCTACATACCCTTGTAGATCGCGAGCGGAAGCGTTCAAGAGAACGGGGTTGATGGAGTCGTACTCGTCGTGATCCAAATCACCGATGATCCTAGCGCCGAACGGACGGCACCTCCGCGTTCAACACACGTACGGAGCAGCGACGTCTCCTCCTTCTTGATCCAGCAAGGGGGGAGGAGAGGTTGATGGAGATCCAGCAGCACGACGGCGTGGTGGTGGAAGTAGAGGGATTCCAACAGGGCTTCGCCAAGCGCTGCGGGAGGAGGGAGATGTGTCACAGGAGGGAGAGGGAGGCGCCAGGGCTTAGTGTATAGCTGCCCTCCCTTCCCCCCACTATATATAGGGGCAAGGGAGAGGGGGGGTGCAGCCTTGGCCCTTCCTCCAAGGAAGGGTGCGACCAGGGAGGAGTCCATCCTCCCCAAGGCACCTAGGAGGTGCCTTCCCCCTTTAGGACTCTCCCTTTATCTTATCTCTTGGCGCATGGGCCTCTTGGGGCTGGTTCCCTTGGCCCATATAGGCCAAGGCGCACACCCCACAACCCATGTGGCCCCCCGGGGCATGTGGAACCCTTGGTGGACCCCCGGACCCCTTTCGGCACTCCCGGTACAATACCGATAATGCGCGAAACCTTTCCGGCGACCAAAACAAGACTTCCCATATATAAATCTTTACCTCCGGACCATTCCGAAACTCCTCGTGATGTCCGGGATCTCATCCGGGACTCCGAACAACTTTTGGGTTACCGCATACTAATATCTCTACAACCCTAGCGTCACCGAACCTTAAGTGTGTAGACCCTACGGGTTCGGGAGACACGCAGACATGACCGAGACGACTCTTCGGTCAATAACCAACAGAGGGATCTGGATACCCATGTTGGCTCCCACATGCTCCTCGATGATCTCATCGGATGAACCACGATGTCGGGGATTCAATCAATCCCGTATACAATTCCCTTTGTCTATCGGTATGTTACTTGCCCGAGATTCGATCGTCGGTATCCCGATACCTTGTTCAATCTCGTTACCGGCAAGTCTCTTTACTCGTTCCGTAACACATCATCCCGTGATCAATTCCTTGGTCACATTGTGCACATTATGATGATGTCCTACCGAGTGGGCCCAGAGATACCTCTCCGTCCACACGGAGTGACAAATCCCAGTCTCGATTCGTGCCAACCCAACAGACACTTTCGGAGATACCTGTAGTGCACCTTTATAGCCACCCAGTTACGTTGTGACGTTTGGTACACCCAAAGCATTCCTACGGTATCCGGGAGTTGCACAATCTCATGGTCTAAGGAAATGATACTTGACATTAGAAAAGCTCTTAGCAAACGAACTACACGATCTTGTGCTAGGCTTAGGATTGGGTCTTGTCCATCACATCATTCTCCTAATGATGTGATCCCGTTATCAACGACATCCAATGTCCATGGTTAGGAAACCATAACCATCTATTGATCAACGAGCTACTCAACTAGAGGCTTACTAGGGACATGGTGTTGTCTATCCACACATGTATCTGAGTTTCCTATCAATACAATTTTAGCATGGATAATAAACGATTATCATGAACAAGGAAATATAATAATAACCAATTTATTATTGCCTCTAGGGCATATTTCCAACAGCTTCTTCTTGATAGTTCCGGTAACATTGCGTTTGTGAGGATTCGTTCGACTACGTCCGTTTGTCTTCTTCATGGACTCGTTCTTCTTCCTTGCGGGATTTCAGGCAAGATGGCCATACCCTCAAAATCACTTCTATCTTTGCTTGCTAGTTGTTCGCTCTATTGCTATGCCGCGCTACCTACCACTTGCTATATCATGCCTCCCATGTTGCCATGTCAAGCCTCTAACCATCCTTTAGAAACCGTTGTTTGGCTAAGTTACCGCTTTTGCTCAGCCCTTCTTATAGCGTTGCTAGTTGCAGGTGAAGTTGAAGTGGGTTCCATGTTGGAACATGGATATTTTGGCTTATCACAATATCTCTTATTTAATTAATGCATCTATATATTTGGTAAAGGGTGGAAGGCTCGGCCTTATGCCTGGTGTTTTGTTCCACTCTTGCCGCCCTAGTTTCCGTCATACCGGTGTTATATTCCTTGATTTTGCGTCCCTTACGCGGTTGGGTGATTTATGGGACCCCCTTGACATTTTGCTTTGAATAAAACTCCTCCAGCAAGGCCCAACCTTGGTTTTACATTTGCCTACCTAAGCCTTTTCCCTTCGGTTTCGCGAGCCCGAGGGTCATCTTATTTTTACCCCCCGGGCCAGTGCTCCTCCGAGTGTTGGTCCAAACTAGAGCACCTTGCGGGACCGTCCCTTGGCAACTTGGGTTACGTTGGTACATGTACGCTTAGCTTATCTGGTGTGCCCTGAGAACGAGATATGTGCAGCTCCTATCGGGATTTGTCGGCACAGCGGGTGGTCTTGCTGGTCTTGTTTTACCATTGTCGAAATGTCTTGTAAACCGGGATTCCGAGACTGATCGGGTCTTCCCGGGAGAAGGAATATCCTTCGTTGACCGTGAGAGCTTGTGATGGGCTAAGTTGGGACACCCCTGCAGGGTATTATCTTTCGAAAGCCGTGCCCGCGGTCATCAAACATGCATTGTTCCCTCTTGGAACCATGAGCCTTCTAGTGAGTTGCTCCAGTTTGTGAGGGGTGTGTCTCCAAACTTTCGTCAAACATGCCAATTTCTTTACCACATCATCTTAGTGGCATGACATTACATCAACCAAGGTTTCATGTGTTTCTGGTTTTTTTATTTTTTGGAATTAAAATGCCATGTCACTCCATGCATACGTATGCATGTGTCCATGTCGTGAGACAAATATGTTTGAAAAAAAAATTCCTTCTAATTTACTGCACATGGAATTAACTCGCACACAAGTACACAAATATGATCTTTCAAACAGTTCTGGTTAGGCGTTGCATGTAGATGTAGTTCAAATTTGAATTACGGTCATTAAATGGCTAGAAAATCACTTAAATGTCTTTAAAAGGTCAAATGACCCCTAGAATTTTCCAAAATTTCACATTACAGTTGTAGTAGTGCATGTTGGACTCAGGAAAAAATTGAAGGCCGTAAGAGGAAGCTATCTCCCGTTCGTCATCAAACATGCATTGTTCCCTCTCGGAACCACGAGCCTTCTAGTGAGTTGCTCCGATTTGTGAGGGGTGTGTGTCCAAACTTTCATCAAACATACCAATTTCTTTACCACGTCATCTTAGTGGCATGACATTACATCAACCAAGGTTTCATGTGTTTCTAATTTTTTTGGAATTAAAATGCCATGTCACTCCATGCATACGTATGCATGTGTCCATGTCGTGAGACAAATATGTTTGAAAATTCCTTCTAATTTACTGCACATGGAATTAACTCGCACACAAGTAGATAAATATGATCTTTCAAACCGTTTTGGTTAGGCGTTGCATGTAGATGTAGTTCTGATAGAGGCGAGGGTGTCCCGATCTTTCGATGAGATGATAACTATCGATTTGGTGGAGACGACTTTGACGATCCGACTACAAACGTGCACGACGTTGCGCCTTATCAATCGCTAAACCAATCTCCTGAGGTTACTGACGATGCCGGAAGCACGATCAGCCTGACCACGAAGGTCTATTCCTGCAAGCAATCGAAGAACAAGCAAGAATATGATAATGCAATCTGAATATTGCGAATATATATGAAGTATTGATAGTGGTGGGAATCCGTAAGCGGTCTTGGTCTGGTCGTTGGACACAAACGAAGTACACGAAGTTGCAATGGCTAACTTTTAACTAAACAAATTCCCAAAGTCTAAACGACGCCCTAAGGGCTGTATATATGGAGGAAGAGGGGGGGAATTTCGTGGCCCTTGAGGAAGGGGTCCGAAACCAACCCTATCTCTTGTTTCCCCACACATACGGACTCTAAAAACAGCCTATACTTATGTATTTCGAAATTACATGGGCCTGGCCCAATAATAAGGTGACGCAGCACCTAGAATAGCCTCTGGACGAAAGTTATGAAGTAGCATCTTGTATATTTCGTCCAAGGCTTCATGCACGCATTATGGTGGCTTCAACGTCCTGAAATCATCACTTGTAACTCCGTTCTTGTTCCCCATGCGCATGCCATCATCTCCATGCTTGTTCTTGCTCCAATGTTCATCCTTCTCAAAGCTAGGCCCTTCATTTGTAAGCAAAACAAATGTATCCAATTTAGGCAGCATCATATTCTCATGAACATTAGAATCATTAGCAAGAAACGAAAGTACCTGGTAATTTAATTGGCGTGCGCGAGCTCTAGTAATTGGTCCAGTATGTATAGCAGCAGGGACTGTGGGTGTAATAATTGTATTGATGTCCTCATCATCCTCCCCTTCTTGAAATGAAGTCGTCCTTGACGGAAGCTCATCTTCCTTACCCAAATAAGGCTTCAAATCTGCAATATTAAAAGTGGGACTAACCCCAAAATCTGCAGGCAGCTCAAGTTTATATGCATTATCATTTATTTTCTCTAACACCTTAAAAGGACCATCAGCACGTGGCATTAGCTTTGATTTGCGCAAATCAGGAAATCTATCCTTACGCAAATGTAACCAAACAAGATCTCCAGGTGCAAACACAACATGTTTTCTACCCTTATCTCCAGCAAGTTTATATTTAGCATTCATACGCTCAATGTTTTCCTTAGTTAACTCATGCATTTTTAAGATCAATTCAGCACGTTGTTTAGCATCAAAATTAACCTTCTCCGAAGATGGAAGAGGCAACAAATCAATAGGTGCACGAGGTAGGAAACCATACACAATTTCAAAAGGGCACATCTTAGTAGTAGAATGCAATGAGCGATTATAAGCAAACTCAATATGAGGCAAGCAGTCTTCCCACATTTTCTTATTATTCTTCAAAACAGCCCTAAGCATAGTAGACAATGTTCTATTGACTACTTCAGTTTGTCCATCAGTTTGGGGGTGACAAGTAGTACTAAAAAGCAGTTTAGTCCCCAACTTAGCCCATAAACATCTCCAAAAGTGGCTAAGAAATTTAGTATCACGATCTGAAACAATAGTATTTGGCACACCATGCAAGCGAATAATTTCACGAAAGAACAAATCAGCAACATTAACAGCATCATCGCTTTTATGACATGGTATAAAGTGCGCCATTTTCGAGAATCTATCCACGACAACAAATATGCTATCCCTCCCCTTCTTTGTTCGAGGTAAACCTAAAACAAAGTCCATAGATATATCCTCCCAAGGAACACTAGGTACAGGCAAAGGCATATATAAACCATGAGGATTGAGTCGTGACTTAGCTTTTTGACATGTAGTGCAGCGAGCAACAAAACGCTCAACATCCCGTCTCATCTTTGGCCAAAAGAAATGTGTAGCAAGTACGTCCTCCGTCTTCTTCACGCCAAAGTGTCCCATTAATCCTCCTCCATGCGCCTCCTGCAACAACAAAAGACGAAGAGAGCTAGCTGGAATGCATAGCTTGTTAGCACGGAACACAAATCCATCATTAACGACAAACTTGTTCCAGGTTCTTCCTTCTTTACAATTCTGCAATACATCTTTAAAATCAGCATCATGCACATATTGATCTTTGATGGTCTCCAAACCAAATATTTTGAAGTCAAGTTGTGAAAGCATAGTATAGCGACGAGACAATGCATCAGCAATAACATTTTCTTTACCCTTCTTGTGTTTAATGACATAAGGGAAAGTTTCAATGAATTCAACCCATTTAGCATGTCTACGATTCAGTTTAGCTTGACTTTTAATATGTTTCAAAGATTCATGATCAGAATGTATAACAAATTCTTTGGGCCATAAATAATGTTGCCATGTTTCTAAAGTCCGAACAAGAGCATATAGTTCTTTATCATAAGTAGAATAATTCAGACTAGGCCCACTCAATTTTTCAGAAAAGTATGCAACAGGTTTGCCATCTTGTAATAACACACCTCCTAATCCAATGCCACTAGCATCACATTCAAGCTCAAAAGTCTTATTAAAATCAGGAAGTTGGAGTAAAGGAGCATGTGTCAACTTATCTTTCAATACCGTGAAGGCTTCTTCCTGTGCGGTACCCCAAACAAAAGGCACATCCTTCTTTGTAAGCTCGTTGAGAGGTGCAGCAATGGTGCTAAAATCTCTCACAAAACGCCTATAGAAACCAGCGAGTCCAAGAAAACTCCGCACTTGTGTGACCGTTTTGGGCTGCGGCCAACTCTCAATAGCTTCAATCTTGGCTTTATCAACTTCAATTCCCTGTGGAGTAACAACATAGCCAAGAAAAGATACTCGGTCGGTGCAAAAGGTGCACTTCCCAAGGTTACCAAACAAACGTGCATCACGTAAAGCAATAAAAACAGCACGTAAATGTTCCAAATGTTCTTCCAAAGATTTGCTATAAATCAGTATATCATCAAAATAGACCACCACAAATCGTCCAATGAAAGCACGTAAAACTTCGTTCATTAGTCTCATGAAAGTACTAGGTGCATTAGTTAACCCAAAAGGCATGACTAACCACTCATATAAACCAAACTTAGTTTTAAATGCAGTTTTCCATTCATCTCCCAATTTCATACGAATTTGATGGTATCCACTACGCAAATCAACTTTGGAGAATATTGTAGAGCCACTCAATTCATCAAGCATATCATCGAGCCTAGGAATAGGATGACGATAACGAATAGTAATATTATTAATGCCTCTACAATCAACACACATACGCGACGTACCATCCTTTTTAGGCACGAGTATAATAGGAACAGCACAAGGACTAAGAGATTCGCGTATATAACCTTTGTCGAGCAGCTCCTGTACTTGACGCATAATCTCCTTCGTCTCCTCTGGATTGGTACGGTATGGTGCACGGTTGGGTAGCGATGCACCGGGAATTAAGTCAATTTGATGCTCAATCCCTCGAATAGGTGGTAATCCCGGTGGCACGTCTTGTGGGAAGACGTCAGCGAACTCCTGCAAAATGTGAGTGACAGCAGGGGGCAAAGAGGAAGGCACGTCCTCGAATGAAAATAATGCCTCTTTGCACACAAAAGCATAGCAAACAGATTTGCTGAAATCTAGTTCATCAATATCAGATTTTGTGGCAAGTAAACATGCACTTTTCAATTTAATTTCAGAAACAACACTAGATGGTTCATTATTAGGTTTCATTTGTTGCTCAAATTCCTTTGCCACAATCTGATTTTCACTCTTATTTTTCTCCTGTTTTGCTTTATTAGCTCTATTAATGTCATCTTTCAAAATGGAATCAGGAGTCATAGGAAGCAAAGTAATATTTTTATCCTTATGAACAAGAGTATACTGATTGTTTCTACCATGGTGTACAGAATTTTTATCAAATTGCCATGGTCTACCTAGTAATAAGGAACATGCTTGCATGGGTACCACATCACAATCAACATAATCAGCATATGTAGAGATACTAAAATGCACACGAACAGTACGTGTTACCTTAACCTTGCCGCTGTTGTTGAACCATTGGATGTAGTAAGGATGTGGATGTGGTCTTGTGGTGAGAGATAGCTTCTCCACCATCTCCATGCTAGCCAAGTTGTTACAGCTCCCTCCATCTATGATGACGCGAACAGAACGTTCCTTCACAACTCCCTTTGTATGGAACAAATTATGCCTCTGATTTTGCTCTGCTTGTGTGACCTGCACACTCAAAACACATTGAGCAACTAAACATTCATACCTGTCAGCGTCTTCAGGAGCCATGTATTGCGTCTCATTTTCAGAATCATCTCCACCATGTTCTTCACGTGTAATAAGAGCCAAAGTCTCCTCATCATAGTCACTAGCGGACTCATACCCACCATCCTCAGTAGCAATCATGACACGCTGAGATTTGCATTCTCTCGCAAAATGTCCTCTTCCCTTACAACGACGACAAATAATATCACTTGTGTGCCCTGTCGATGCCATGGAAGAAGAAGAGCTCTGCACAGGCCCGGCAGGTGTGCTCTTGGCAGAGAGTGGTGGTTGTGCCTGCTTTCTTGTATCACGGCTGGAGGTGGCACCTGATGGAGGTGATGGTGAAGTGGAAGTAGAAGATGCACGCGGTGTCCATGATGAAGGTCGACCTGCAGAAAAGTTAGTTCGCGCCAATGGCTGTCGATCCTGCACTTCACGTTCAGCTTTACAAGCAAGATGGAATAAACGAGTGATATTATTATAATCCTTATACTCTAGAATGGTCTGAATCTCTTTATTTAATCCACCCATAAAACGTGCAAGCATAGCTTCATTCTCCTCAACAATACCACATCTAATCATGCCAGTTTGTAATTCCTGATAATATTCTTCTACAGAATTTTTTCCTTGTCTTAAACGCTGCAATTTTTGAAGTAATTCACGTTGATAATATGGTGGAACCCAACGAGTACGCATAGCAGTTTTCAAAGCAGCCCAAGTAGCTGGAACAGGATATAATCTACAATGTTCAGACCACCAAACACATGCAAAGCTAGTGAAAGCACAAACAGCAGCAGGAACACGTCTCTCCTCAGGATATTGTAAACATGTAAATCGTTGTTCAGTTTCTAACTCCCAAGTAAGATATATATCAGGAACATATCTACCCTCAAATGGTGGAATATTCAATTTCAGTTTAGGGAGATGGTCATGATCTCGTACCTGAGGTGGTGGTGCCGGCCTACCGTTGCGAATATATACCTGAGGTCGACCTGCTGGTGGTGGTGCTGGTGGCTGCACGTAGTTCTGATTTTGATCAACCTCATCCTCATAATCGCCCGCATAATCGTCATCCTCCTCAGCCGCCGCAGGAGCAGGAGCCAAAGAAGCATCAACAGTAGGGACAGCAGCACCCGAATTTTGACCAATCTCAATTGGAACGCGCTGTGCCCGTCCCACTTGATTTGGAAGGCGGCGTTGGAGATGTGGTTGTTGTTGTTGTAGAGGTGCGACATGTGCAGCCGGTGGTGGTTGGGGAAGACGCTTTAGTAATTCAGTAAACTTGTTATCCAGCTTTGTCTCAAACGACTTCTCCACGGCATCTATCTTCTCCATAGCCTCTTCAAATCTGTTTAGCACATCTCCCACCTGGCCACTCATCATTTGCTGAAATTTATCATGCAACTCCTTGTTCGTCATGTTCGCCCAATCAGTCTCATCGGCTTGTGAACCTGCCATGGTTAGCAGCAATAGAAACACAAAAGAATATGATCCTGCAGACTACTAGAAGTGGTGGGATGGTGGTGTGTCACAAAACCTTCAAGCGAATCTCAAATTCTTACCAGTTCTTACCCAGCAGCAGGTGGTGATCGGCAACCGTTGTAGTCAAAAACTCTCAAAGCTTGGATATAGCGATTACCAGGGAGAGTCAAACGCACGATGTAGACTTATGTGGAGCTGGGAAGGCTTATAATATGGTAGCAAAATGGTAAGCAATAATCAATTCAGAGATGCAAAGTTGAATAAACGCTCAACGACGGTACTGTGCTGGTCCTAGGCTAGACCGTGCTAGAGACGCGAGCCTAGAACACTAACAAAATCACGGCGCTGCACGTAAACAAGGGAAAAGCACACTCAGGAATTTTTTTTTTCGCTCTTTTTTTTTTTGCGCTCTTTTTTTTTTTGCGCTCCTCCTTTTTTTTTTTTTTTTTTGCGAAAAAATCACTATAATGGCGAGTGTCTCAAAACTCTTCCCAGGTCAAACTGACAGGATGGGCACAAAATTTTTTGACTATTTTTTTTTTCAGAAATCAGGGCAGCGACGACGAAAAAGTGCGACAAAAAATCACTATGATGGCGAGTGTCTCAAAACACTACCCGGGGCCTAAAAATAGGATAGGGAAAAAAATATTTTGGGTTGCCGAAATTTTGGCCTAAAAACTGCCCGGGGGTCTCCAGACTCTTTTTTTTTTTTTTTTTCGAGACCTACTCAGGCAAGGTAACACGAAACGGAAAATATATGGATCTCTAAAACAAACCGACTATGAAAAGAACTCGGATTGGTGGTGGATATATGGCGGTGGTATATGGCAGCGGTGGTGGTATATGGATACGGATTCAAAGCGGTGGCGGATAAGCAATGGTGGTAGATGGCAAGGCGATGATGATGGTGCGGCGGCGGCGTGACAACTTATGACCAGAACTCGAAACTCTAAAAGACTAGACTCTAAGACCAGCAACTTGACACGACGATGCAACCGCAAATTCAACAAAGCAAAAACCCTAAAAAGATTATGCAAAGGCTCAGATTGGTTCGGATATGATGAACTAACCCTAATTTTTTTTGTGGCTTTTTCGTGGACTGTAGGTATGAAGAACAGACTCGATCTAAACTACGAAAAACTGTAAAATCTCACCGAGCAACCTGGAAATCTGATACCACTTGATAGAGGCGAGGGTGTCCCGATCTTTCGATGAGATGATAACTATCGATTTGGTGGAGACGACTTTGACGATCCGACTACAAACGTGCACGACGTTGCGCCTTATCAATCGCTAAACCAATCTCCTGAGGTTACTGACGATGCCGGAAGCACGATCAGCCTGACCACGAAGGTCTATTCCTGCAAGCAATCGAAGAACGAGCAAGAATATGATAATGCAATCTGAATATTGCGAATATATATGAAGTATTGATAGTGGTGGGAATCCGTAAGCGGTCTTGGTCTGGTCGTTGGACACAAACGAAGTACACGAAGTTGCAATGGCTAACTTTTAACTAAACAAATTCCCAAAGTCTAAACGACGCCCTAAGGGCTGTATATATGGAGGAAGAGGGGGGGAATTTCGTGGCCCTTGAGGAAGGGGTCCGAAACCAACCCTATCTCTTGTTTCCCCACACATACGGACTCTAAAAACAGCCTATACTTATGTATTTCGAAATTACATGGGCCTGGCCCAATAATAAGGTGACGCAGCACCTAGAATAGCCTCTGGACGAAAGTTATGAAGTAGCATCTTGTATATTTCGTCCAAGGCTTCATGCACGCATTATGGTGGCTTCAACGTCCTGAAATCATCACTTGTAACTCCGTTCTTGTTCCCCATGCGCATGCCATCATCTCCATGCTTGTTCTTGCTCCAATGTTCATCCTTCTCAAAGCTAGGCCCTTCATTTGTAAGCAAAACAAATGTATCCAATTTAGGCAGCATCATATTCTCATGAACATTAGAATCATTAGCAAGAAACGAAAGTACCTGGTAATTTAATTGGCGTGCGCGAGCTCTAGTAATTGGTCCAGTATGTATAGCAGCAGGGACTGTGGGTGTAATAATTGTATTGATGTCCTCATCAAGTTCAAATTTGAATTACGGTCATTAAATGGCTAGCAAATAACTTAAATGTCTTTAAAAGGTCAAATGACCCCTAGAATTTTCCAAAACTACACATTATAGTTGTAGTAGTGCATGTTAGACGTAGGAAAAAATTGAAGGCCGTAAGAGGAACCTATCTCCCGTTCGTCATCAAACATGCATTGTTCCCTCTCGGAACCACGAGCCTTCTAGTGAGTTGCTCCGGTTTGTGATGGGTGTGTCTCCAAACTTTCGTCAAACATGCCGATTTCTTTACCACATCATCTTGGTGGCATGACATTACATCAACCAAGGTTTCATGTGTTTATGATTTTTTTTGGAATTAAATGCCATGTCACTCCATGCATACGTGTGCATGTGTCCATGTCGTGAGACAAATATGTTTGAAAATTCCTCCTAATTTACTGCACATGGAATTAACTCGCACACAAGTACACAAATATGATCTTTCAAACAGTTCTGGTTAGGCGTTGCATGTAGATGTAGTTCAAATTTGAATTACGGTCATTAAATGGCTAGAAAATCACTTAAATGTCTTTAAAAGGTCAAATGACCCCTAGAATTTTCCAAAATTTCACATTACAGTTGTAGTAGTGCATGTTGGACTTAGGAAAAAATTGAAGGCCGTAAGAGGAACCTATCTCCCGTTCGTCATCAAACATGCATTGTTCCCTCTCGGAACCACGAGCCTTCTAGTGAGTTGCTCCGGTTTGTGAGGGGCGTGTCTCCAAACTTTCGTCAAACATGCCAATTTCTTTACCACATCATCTTAGTGGCTTGACATTACATCAACCAAGGTTTCATGTGTTTCTGATTTTTTTATTTTTTGGAATTAAAATACCATGTCACTCCATGCATACGTATGCATGTGTCCATGTCGTGAGACAAATATGTTTGAAAATTCCTTCTAATTTAGTGCACATGGAATTAACTCGCACACAAGTACACAATTATGATTTTTCAAACCGTTTTGGTTAGGCATTGCATGTAGATGTAGTTCAAATTTGAATTACGGTCATTAAATGGCTAGAAAATCACTTAAATGTCTTTAAAAGGTCAAATGACCCCTAGAATTTTCCAAAATTTCACATTACAATTGTAGTAGTGCACGTTAGACGTAGAAAAAATTGAAGGCCGTAAGAGGAAGCTATCTCCCGTTCGTCATCAAACATGCATTGTTCCCTCTCGGAACCACGAGCCTTCTAATGAGTTGCTCCGGTTTGTGAGGGGTGTGTGTCCAAACTTCCATCAAACATGAGAATTTATTTACCACATCATCTTGGTGGCATGACATTACATCAACCAAGGTTTCATGTGTTTATGATTTTTTTTGGAATTAAAATGCCATGTCACTCCATGCATACGTATGCATGTGTCCATGTCGTGAGACAAATATGTTTGAAAATTCCTTCTAATTTACTGCACATGGAATTAACTCGCACACAAGTAGACAAATATGATCTTTCAAACCGTTTTGGTTAGGCGTTGCATGTAGATGTAGTTCAAATTTGAATTACGGTCATTAAATGGCTAGAAAATCACTTAAATGTCTTGAAAAGGTCAAATGACCCCTAGAATTTTCCAAAATTTCACATTACAGTTGTAGTAGTGCAAGTTAGACGTAGAAAAAAATTGAAGGCTGTAAGAGGAAGCTATCTCCCGTTCATCATCAAACATGCTTTTTTCCCTCTCGAAACCACGAGCCTTCTAGTGAGTTGCTCCGGTTTGTGAGGGGTGTGTGTCCATACTTTCGTCAAACATGCAACTTTCTTTACCAGATCATCTTGGTGGCATGACATTACATCAACCGAGGTTTCATGTGTTTCTGATTTTTTTTGGAATTAAAATGCCATGTCACTCCATGCTTAGTTGTGTCATAGCCGTTAGACCAGTATGTTTGAAAATTCCTTCCAATTTACTGGACATGGAATTAAATCGCACACAAGTACACAAAATATGAGTTTTCAAACCGTTATGGTTAGCTGTTGCATGTACATGTAGTTCAAATTTCAATTACGGTCATTAAATGGCTAGAAAATAACTTAAATGTCTTAAAAGGTCAAATGACCCCTGAAATTTTCCAAAATTTGACATGACAGTTGTATTAGTACTAAAAAATTCTTGTTCATTTAAAACACCATCTGTTGCCACTTTACTCCAAATTCGTCTTTCACAGCTAATAAAAAATATATACAACATCACAGACAGTTGTTTTCTAGGAATCGTTTGCGATGAAAATATCTGGGTCTATTTAAGTCTCCCTCCTTAAGCTTTGCCGGCTCGTCTGCTCCAGTGCCGGCAACCCCCGAATCCACGAATCCCGATCCCCATTCCCACACACCCTTCTTGCAAAGATGACACCGGGGAAACGCTTTGTGAAGGCCCGTACGATGGTCACGTCCCCCCCGAGTGCCGCCGCCTGCGCCGAGAGCGTGGCCGCCTACGCCGAGAGTGCCGCCGCATCCGCATTGAGCGCAGCCGCTTCCGTCGAGAGGGCGTCTGCGGCAGCCGAGACGGCTGCAGCAGCTGCTGCGATGGCGGCTGCAAACTCCAAGAGCGCTCGAGCTGCCGTTCGTGCCACCGATGTCGCCCTGGCCCGGGTCAAGGCCATCCACACCAAAATCGAGGATGCACACGCCAAGATATTCCAGGCCACCTCGGACTCCAGCATGCAACCCACGTCTGAAAAGGCGGCGATGGCCATGGAGCACCTGCTTCCTCATGAGGTCACCGAGCGGGAGCTGGAGATGCAGGAGGCGGTGGAGATCGAGGAGAGCCGGGAGGAGGAGTTGCGCGTGGCCGAGGTCGAGGTAGAGAAGAGTCTGCCTGTCGAGGAATCGGCGGTGGAGTACCAACGCGAGCTTTGGCGCAACCACTACTACGAGTACTACAACCTTGAGGGCGACGCCGAGGACGAGGACGAGGACGCGGTCGACTTCAGCAGGGGGACGCGGAATCCACCAACAGCGGCATGTCACCAGGACAAGTCATTGACGTCTCATCTCACACCGGCGATGCATAGGCCGGCGCGGCGGCGGATTTGTTAAAATTATGCGTACTTAGGCTTTGTTTTTAATGCTGGTCTTTTGTTAGAGCAATGTTTAGGTCAGCTGGCTTTGTTTAATTACTAAAATTGCTCGATTCAGTAAGTGTGGTCTGTCTGCTGTATGCTCTTTTGTGTGCCCAAATTAGCAAGCGATGTTAAATTATGCAATGACATACCCGGGGAAATTTCCACCAAAATTTGAATTATCAAACTCATCCCATGCACGTAAAGCAGAAGAATCGTTTGCGATGCACACAATCGTTCAAAGTGAATGGTCCGGCGGCACCGCGCGCAAAGTTTCCCTCCATATTTCCAAAATTTTGGCCTACCGCCAAAATATCTACCCCGCCCCCTTCCCCCCTTCCCCACCCCCTTTTCTCCCCGACCACAAGTCACATTTCCCATGTTTCCTCCTTCCTTCCTTCCTTCCTAAGCTATAGCCGCTTCCTCGCTCTCGCCGTCTCGCATCCTACCGCCGGGGTCGCCATGGTCTTCTTCAAAGACCTCTCCAGCGGTTCCTCCTCCAGCGACGACTCCTTCACCACCCGGGTATGCCTCTCTTCTCTCTCTCGGGCTATGACTTGGAATGAAGGATTTTTACCCGTTGGTCGATTTGTGTAATTCTTCCTCTTTTAGCTCCCTAGGACCATCAGTGGCAACGAATGGAGTGGGGTGGCTGAAGCTATCTGCTCGTTGTCACCATCAATCTCCATGCGTGAAGCTAGTTGCGTTTAAATCTGTGGACAGTGGGAGGAAGTTTCTGGCATTTTGTAACGCCCGGATAATCAAGCTAAAGTAATCCCACGCTAATGGTGCCACGTCACCACAGTTACTGTTGCTAATCTGCCGTTAGGTCAAACCGTTTCAAAATTCAAATTCAAATTAATGTCAACAATAAAAGTTTTTCAAAATTGAAACAAAAATGCTCGGTGGGTGCCGAATATTACAAGGGTAATTATAGTAAAGAAAACATATTTTTATAAAAGGCCTAAATAATATAAAATGATTTAAAACAGAAAAGTAAAGAAGTAAAAGAAAAAGAAATAAAAACAGAAAACAAGCAAATACAAAAAATAATAATAATAAGGGAACCCCCCCGCTGGGCCCTTTGGCCCAGCTGGCCATCCACGCGGGCCCCCAGCCGCCCGAATGGGCCGACCCATCCGCCCCCCACTCCCTCCATAACCCCTGGTCCCGTAACCCTAGCCCGATCCACCCCCCACTCCCCCACCCCTCTCGCTCTCTCTTCCGCCCCCCACTTCTCCGATCCAATCGGGGTGACGCCGCCCCGACGACCCCGTCGCCACCACCACAACGCCGTCGACACCGGAGCGTGTCCTCGCCGGCCTGCCTCCTCCTCCTCGCCGGACTGCCTCCTCCACATCGCCGTCGTCTCCGACTTCCTCCCCGCGCCCCATTACCCCGTTCCCTGCAACGCGCGGTGAGGCCCCCGGCCTCCTCCCCTTCTCTTCGCCCCCGCTCGACCCCGTGCGTGCTCGTCGCGCACCCACTGCGTCCCTCGCCGCGGCCGACTGCCGTCGCGCTCCCCCCCGCTGCGACCCGCGCAGCCTCGCCCCTGGCCAGGCTGCTCGCCGCCGCGGCCGTCCCCTACGAACACCGCCACTCCCCAAGGTCCCTTCTTGCCGACCCAGACCTGCGTCTATAGCCGCCGCGCTCACCGCCTCCACCACCGCGCCCCACGGCCCCCCTCCGTTCGCCCTCACCACCGCCGTGGCTTGCGCGCCCCGCCCTCGGCCTTGTCGCCGCTTCGACCTGGGGGCCACGCCGTGCCGCCCCCGCGTGCTGGTCGCCGCTCGGGCTAGACCCCGCCCGCGGCGCTCGTCGCCGGGTCCGCCCGTCGCCGCGCCGCACACGCGCGCCGCGCCCGCGCCCGCCTGTGGCCCCTGGGCCACTGCCAGGTGGGGCCTTGCGCCCCTGAGCCACTGCCCCTGGGCCCGAACCCCCTATGGGCCACAGACAGGTGGGCCCCCGCGCCCAGAACGTAAAAAAAATGATTTAAAAAAATTAAATTAATAGAAATAAATAAATAAATAATAAAGATAATTAATTAACTTAATTAATCCTGTTAATATTAACTAATTAAGATTAATTAACTTAATAACTAATTAGCCTAATTAACTACTATTAATTAGCTAACAGCCCCTGACAGGTGGGACCCACCTGTCAGGTGACGTAATGCTGATGCATTAATTAAATTTCGAATTAAATTAATTTGTTAAATTCTAAAAATGATTTAAATCTTTAAAATTTAATATAAAATAAACCGTAGCTCGGATGGAAAAACTTTGTACATGAAAGTTGCTCAGAACGACGAGACGAATCCGAATACGTAGTCCGTTTGTCAGCCACACGTTCTTAGCATAGCGAACATGGAACTTTCCCCCTCCGGTCCGTCTGTCCGAAAACGCGAAACATCGGGAATACTTTCCCGGATGTTCCCCCCTTCGCCGGTACCACCTACTGCCGCGTTAGGACACACCTAGCACCGCTCATTGTCATGTCACGCATCGTCATGCTTATGTTTGCATTGTATTTACTGTTTCTCCCCCCCTCTTCTCTCCGGTAGACTACGAGACCGACGCTGCTGCTGCCCAGTTCGACTACGGAGTTGACGACCCCTCCTACTTGCCAGAGCAACCAGGCAAGCCCCCCCTTGATCACCAGATATCACCTATTCTTCTCTATACTGCTTGCATTAGAGTAGTGTAGTATGTTACTGCTTTCCGTTAATCCTATCCTGATTCATAGCCTGTCCTTGCTACTAGTGTTGTTACCTTTACCTGCAATCCTACATGCTTAGTATAGGATGCTAGTTTTCCATCAGTGGCCCTACATTCTTGTCCGTCTGCTGTGCTATACTATCGGGCCGTGATCACTTGGGCGGTGATCACGGGTATATTCTTATATAATCTATACATGATACCTGTGGTGACTAAAGTCGGGTCGGCTCGTAGGAGTACCCGCAAGTGGATCTTTGTGGCGGAGCGACAGGGCAGGTTGAGACCGCCTAGGTGAGAGGTGGGCCTGGCCCTGGACGGCGTCCGCGGTTACTTTAACATAACACGCTTAACGAGTTCTTGGTATTTGATCCGAGTCTGGCCATTTGGTCTATACGCACTAACCAGCTACGCGGGAACAGTTATGGGCACTCGACGTCGTGGTATCAGCCGAAGCTCTTTTTGACGTCAGCGACGGAGCGGCGCGCGCCGGATTGGACTGGAATGCCACTAGGCTAGGTCTGCTTCCAGCCGCCCTCGCAACGTGCAGGTGTGCAATGGGCGATGGGCCCAGACCCCTGCGCGCATAGGATTTAGACCGGCGTGTTGACCTCTCTGTTGAGCCTAGGTGGGGCTGCGACGTGTTGATCTTACGAGGCCGGGCATGACCCAGAAAAGTGTGTCCGGCCAAATGGGATCGAGCGTGTTGGGTTATGTGGTGCACCCCTGCAGGGAAGTTTATCTATTCGAATAGCCGTGTCCCTCGGTAAAAGGACGACCCGGAGTTGTACCTTGACCTTATGACAACTAGAACCGGATACTTAATAAAATACACCCTTCCAAGTGCCAGATACAACCCGGTGATCGCTCTCTAACAGGGCGACGAGGAGGGGATCGCCGGGTAGGATTATGCTATGCGATGTTACTTGGAGGACTTCAATCTACTCTCTTCTACATGCTGCAAGATGGAGATGGCCAGAAGCGTAGTCTTCGACAGGATTAGCTATCCCCCTCTTATTCTGGCATTCTGCAGTTCAGCCCACTGATATGCCCCTTTACACATATACCCATGCATATGTAGTGTAGCTCCTTGCTTGCGACTACTTTGGATGAGTACTCACGGTTGCTTCTCTCCCTCTTTTCCCCCTTTCCTTTCTACCTGGTTGTCGCAACCAGATGCTGGAGTCCAGGAGCCAGACGCCACCGTCGACGACGATTCCTACAGCACTGGAGGAGCCTACTACTACGTGCAGCCCGCTGACGACGACCAGGAGTAGTTAGGAGGATCCCAGGCAGGAGGCCTGCGCCTCGTTCGATCTGTATCCCAGTTTGTGCTAGCCTTCTTAAGGCAAACTTGTTTAACTTATGTCTGTACTCAGATATTGTTGCTTCCGCTGACTCGTCTGTGATCGAGCACTTGTATTCGAGCCCTCGAGGCCCCTGGCTTGTATTATGATGCTTGTATGACTTATTTATGTTTTAGAGTTGTGTTGTGATATCTTCCCGTGAGTCCCTGATCTTGATCGTACACATTTGCGTGCATGATTAGTGTACGGTCAAATCGGGGGCGTCACAATGTGCAGAGATGGTTAGACCCTCTTTCATTGTTACAAATCATTTGTTAGATGTGATTCAGACACTGTCACGGTCCCAACCCATTCATACCACACCTTCAACCAAACGCATCCTAAGACAGTGTCACAGTTTGTACCTAGTATCTTAAATTGTTGTCATCTCATCAGCGGTGCCATTAGAAAATTATTTGGCACCGCTTCAGCAGTTTGTGCAGCCAACTTTGGTCCACACATCTGAGCAGCCAAGCAGTAAAATACTAAATCTTTATGGCCCGAAGGAACTGGGCATCAGAGCAACTACGTGCTTTGGAGTCTGGGTCCCTGATTTTTTTTCCGCTGCATCGGCTCGCCAGTGCAGGGCACCGGTGCGAGATGTAGCAATAGTTGTCTTTACCCCAGTTTTGGCATACATAGTGGACGGCCTTAGTGCTATTAGTTCTATGTTACTAAATTTGTGCATGTACACACCTGTTAGTATCAATTTTCTGTCATCCAAACACTGTCGCTATGCTATTGCAGTTATATTTACCTTCCTCATAAAATGTTCAATTTGTTATTTATTGTACATGAGTAAGAACTTGTAGCGTCGTTGTAGTTAATTATAGCTTCTGATGTTCCAGAATTTGGTTGTTGTCTCAGTAGCAATTAATTCATTTGCACATTGATCTTTTTGAGAAGATATGTCATAATTAACATGTTTCTTCAGTTTTTCAAAATAAACATTGGTGATTTTCTATGTTGCTATAAACCCATTTCCCCTATAATTGTTACTGATCTAGTTTTAAATATTATAGGATGAACGGAAGTGTTCTTACTTGGAGTGGGTTGATCAAGAGTGGCCACAGTCTTTGAAGATGTGCCTAGCGAAGCTCTGGAGCATGTATGAGGAAGAGAACAGACGTAGGCTTAGAGAAACTGTTGTCAACGCTGAAGAATATTTGAAGATGCGGGATAAAAAGTTGAAGGTGGAGAATGAGCTCAGATTTTTAAATCAGACTTTGCTAAGATGGTGTTGGCGAAGGAGGAGGCACTTTCCCAGTTGGCCCGTGCAAAACAGGTTCTTACTGAACTAAAAGCAGAGGTGGATAAGACGAGCCTGGATGATCTCGATTAGGGAAATGAATATATTGTTCTTATGAAGTTGAACTAGCTATATGTTGTACTGTGCTATTTTCATGTAGCTACCATACTGTGATGTTATAATATATTTATGTGCCTGATATAAAATTGACAAACAGCTGTTCGATATGAAATGTGAATTTGCATAATACTGGAATTATTAATTGTAAACTAATAAACCTACTAAATGTTTCATGGACCTTTGCAAACGGTTCTAGCAGTAAAAGCGCTTGTGATGGATAGCCCAATGCCACACAATTTTCTTCATCAAATCATGTGTGATATAGTTGATAAAAGCAAACAGTTAACCAAGGCAGACCGTGTGTGATAGTTACACCTTTCACACACGAGTCTACACATAAAACTGTGTGGGATGTACGTACGAACGGAAACATTTTCCCTGGATTGACTATGTGGGATGTACATAACAACGGAAACGTATTCCTTGGATTGACTGTGTGTGATATACATACGAACGGAAATGTTTTTCTAGGATTCACCGTATGGGATGTACATACCTACAGAAATGATTTTCTCGGATTACCGTGTGGGATGTACATACCTACGGAAATGATTGGGTTTCGATGCCTCGCCCGATCGCACACGGCCCCAGCCTGTGTCCCAGGAGGGCCTATCCCGACAATTTCTGGGTCGTGTGGGAAGGACCCCCCCTATCGCCCACACTCACTTGGCGACGGTTCCAAATGCCATCACGGAAAGGGCTTAAAAACCGTTTGTATAGCACTGACATGCACCAGTGACACCTTGGTCATATCGTTGTAGTGCTTAAGTGAAGCCCTGCGCCGATAACTTCATCATCATCGTCGCCACGCCATCGTGCTGACGGAACCCTCCCTCGGCCTCAACTGGATAAAGAGTTCGAGGGACGTCATCGAGCTGAACGTGTGCTGAACGCGGAGGTGCCGTACGTTCAGTGCTTGGATCAGTTGGATCGCGAAGACGTTCGACTACATCAACCGCGTTACTAAACGTTTCCGCTTTCATTCTACGAGGGTACGTGGACACACTCTCCCCGCTCGTTGCTATGCATCTCCTAGATAGATCTTGCGTGATCGTAGGTAAATTTTTTGAAATATTGCGTTCCCAACAGTTCACAAACAGAAAATAAAGTTTATTCCTTTTTCAACCTTACTTTCACTTTCCATGGCTAGCCGTATCCACGGTTGCCTTCCATACCAACACTTTCCAAGGAATTTATTATTTGACAACATAAAGTAAATTCATTTTTCATTTCGGGACTGGGCATCCCTAATACCTTTGCCTTACTCTCGTGCAATGACAAGTGAATAAACACGCATGGTGAAAATAACACATCTAGCATGGAAAATATTAGCCACCCCTCGCCGCTCCGTGAGCGGTACGAACACACAAAAGAAAAGTTTATTTTGAAAATTAGAGATGGCACATACAAATTCTCTTAGAACAGCAAAAGAATACCGCATATAGGTAGATATAGTGGACACATGTGGCAAAACTGGTTTAAAGGTTTTTGGATGCACAAGTAGTGATCATACTTAGTGCAAAATGAAGGCTAGCAAAAGATTGAGAAGCGACCAACCAAGAAACAAATAATAGCGAGCATTAAGCATAATTAACACCGAATAATGCACCACAAGTAGGATATAATTTCATTGCGTAATTATTGACTTTCGTGCTTGCATAGGGAATAACAAACCTTAACACCAATATTCTTACTAAAGCATAATTACTCATCAACATAACTCACATATCACATCATCATATCTCAAAACTATTACTAAGAATCAAGTTTATTTTGTCCAATGATCTTCATGAAAGTTTTATTATATCCTTCTTGGATATCTATCACTTTGGACTAATTTTCATATGTTGCTTTTGACAAGCTCAAACAAATATAAGTGAAGATCATGAGCATAATTTTTCTTTCTCTCAAATTCATTTAAGTGAAGCAAGAGAGAATTTCTTGAAAAATTTAGTAACTCTCAAATAAATCTAAGTGAATCAAGAGAGCATTTCTTCAAAAATACTAAAGCACACCGTGCTCAAAAAGATATAAGTAAAGCACTAGAGCAAGTCCATAGCTCATAAAAAATTTAAGTGAAGCATAGAGAGCTATTCTAACAAGTCATGACATAATTATGGCTCTCTCAAATAGATGTGTCCAGCAATGAATAAAGACTTAAAACACAAAATAAAACGTGCAAATACTCATATCATAGAAGATGCTCCAAGAAAAACATAGAATATGTGATGAATAAAATATAGCTTCGAGTAAAATACTGATGGTCGTTAGAAGAAAGAGGGGATGCCACTCGGGGCATCCCCAACCTTAGTTGCTTGCTCTCTTTCGGATAATAGCTTGGGATGCCGGGGCATCCCCAAGCTTAGGCTCTTCTTACTCCTTATTCCTTCATCCATCGTAAGATAACCCAAAACTTGAAAACTTCAATCACACAAAACTCAACAAAACCTTCGTGAGATCCATTAGTAAAAGAAAGCAGATCACTACCATAAGTATTGTATAAAATCAATTCATATATTTTTTGCATTATATCTACTGTATTCCAACTTTTCTATGGCAAAAACTCATCAAAGAAAACCATAGAGCCATCAAAACAAGCACACAATGCAAAGAAAACAGAATCTATCAAAACAGAACAGTTTGTAGCAATCTGACTATTTCGAATACTTCTGAAACTCCAAAAATTCTGAAAAATTAGCACGACCTGAGAATTGTTTTCGTGAGAGCAAAAGTTTCTATTTTTTAGCAAGATCAAACAACTATCACCCAAGAAGATCCTAAAGGCTTTACTTGGCACAAACACTAATTAAAACACAAAAAACACAATCATAACAGTAGCATAATTGTGCTAACACTCAAGAACAGAAAGCAAAAAGCAAAAATAAATTTTATTCATTGGGTTGCCTCCCAACAAGCGCTATAGTTTTACGCCCTTAGCTAGGCATAAAGCAAGGATCTAAGTTTTGTCATCTTTGTTCTTAGTTTTCTTAGAGGTGTTTTCATCATGGGGTTTTGTAAAGACAACATAAAACATATTACCCATAGAAACCTTAGCATTTCTAAGTTGGTTTTCATCATAACTCCTTTGATTTCCCGCAACAATCCAAGAGTGATGTTGATTAACATTATTGAAAACTTGTTGGATTATATCTAACACAGGGACTTATTTTTTAAGATTCTCATCGAAGATTTTATTATCCCCAAGCAAATGCCTTAGCGCATAATCACCATTGTAAAGGATTTCATCTATCACGGGTTTTTCACGATTCATACCATAAAAATCAAAGATTTCCCTAGCTTCCCGTATTATGTAGTCAAACTCATTCATAAGAACGAGAGTGGCCAACTTTTTAGCCTTAGGATTCTTTATAACAGGGAGCTCAAAAAACAATCTTTGCAAAGTAGGATGAGTACGGATAAATTTGCTTTCAAGTTTCAGAACTAGTGCAGAAATAGCATCCGCATAAGATCTAGTAGTCTTGAGTATAGGAGCATCATCAAGACTTAAATTTCCAACGCAATTGAAAAATTCTTGGATACGTTCTTTTGCCATAACATTCCCTTGCCCCAAGATAAAAGTTTTAGCATCCAAATTGCCGTACGTCCAATCTTAGGAGTTAGGCCATCATCTGTTGGTGCCATACCGAAATCACTCATGATTGCAAGCAAAGGATAGATCTAACAAGAAAACGGCGAACGAAAAAGAGGGGCGAATAAAATGGCAATTTTTTGTGAAGTTGGGGAGAGGAAAACGAGAGGCAAATGGAAAATAATGTAAATTGCGAGGAGATGATATTTGTGATTAGGAACCTGGTATATGTTGAAGATCCTCCCCGGCAACGGCGCCAGGAATTCCTTTTGATGCGGCTTGAAGCTACGTCGATATTTCCCCAAAGAGGAAGGGATGATGCAGCACAGCGGCGGTAGGTATTTCCCTCAGTAATGAGACCAAGGTTATCGATCTAGCAAGAGGACCAAGCAACACAACGTAAACAACACCTGAACACAAATAACAACTACTCGCAACCCGGCGTGTAAAAGGGGTTGTCAATCCCTTTCGGGTAGCGGCGCCTCAAGATAGGCAAACAGACATGAATAAATTGTAGTTGATTGATAGATCGAATGCCAAATAAAATAAATAAGAATAAAATGCAGCAAGGTATTTTGTATTTTTGATTTAATAGATCTGAAAATGAAAGAAAAGCAAAAGTAGATCGCAAAGGCAAATAATATGAGAAAGAGGCCCGGGGGCCGTAGGTTTCACTAGTGGCTTCTCTCGAGAAAATAGCAAACGGTGGGTAAACAAATTACTGTTGGGAAATTGATAGAACTTCAAATAATCATGATGATATCCAGGCAATGATCATTATATAGGCATCACGTCCAAGATTAGTAGACCGACTCCTGCCTGCATCTACTACTATTACTCCATACATCGACCGCTATCCAGCATGCATCTAGTGTATTAAGTTCATGGAGAAACGGAGTAATGCAATAAGAACGATGACATGATGTAGACAAGATCTATATATATAGAGAGAGATAGACCCCATCATTTTATCCTTAGTAGCAACAATACATACGTGTTGGTTCCCCTTCTGTCACTGGGATCAAGCACCGTAAGATCGAACCAACTACAAAGCACCTCTTCCCATTGCAAGATAAATAGATCAAGTTGGCCAAACAAAACCCAAATATCGGAGAAGAAATACGAGGCTATAAGCAATCATGCATAAAAGAGATCAAAGAAACTCAAATACTTTAATAGAGAGGAAGCCATCTAGCTACTAGCTACGGAGCCAAAGGTCTACAAAGAACTACTCACGCATCATCGGAGAGGCACCGATGGAGGTGGTGAACCCCATCCATGATGGTGTCTAGATTGGATCTAGTGGTTCTGGACTCTGTGGCGTCTGGAATTGATTTTCGTCGACTCCCCTAGGGTTTCTGGAATATTGGGATATTTATAGAGCAAAGAGGCAGTCCGGGGGGCACCCGAGGTGGGCACAACCCACCAGGGCGCGCCTGGGCCTCCTGGCGCGCCCTGGTGGGTTGTGCTCTCCTCGGAGGACCCCCCAGGCGCAGCATTTGGACTCCGTAAAGTTTTGTTGCATTTGGACTCCGCTTGGTATTGATTTCCTGCGATGTAAAAAACATGCAGAAAACAACAACTGGCACTTGGCACTATGTCAATAGGTTAGTACCAAAAAATGATATAAAATGACTATAAAATCATTATAAAACATCCAAGATTGATAATATAACAACATGGAACAATCAAAAATTATAGATACGTTGGAGACGTATCAATAACCCCTTGGCCGAGCTCAAGGGACGCAGACCTCGAGAGTTCGGAGTTGATGTCGAAAGGCGAGTCCGGCTTCCCGATGATGAGTAGAGTCCCATTTGACTCCGGGTCCGCCGATGACGTGGTCGCATCTGGGTCTCCGGCTAGAAGCTCCGTAATGGGAGAGAGTCTGGCGGGGTTTACACTCGTATCTTCGGACGAAGCGATCCGCCCTGGATCTAAGGCCGAGGCGGACATGAGCATTGACCCTTGGACGGGATCTGATAGTAGATCCGAAGGGACTTCTTCATATGGGTGGGGAGCGGCGGCCGAGGCCGTGAACTGAAGGAAATATGCCCTAGAGGCAATAATAAAGTTGTTATTTATATTTCCTTATATCATGATAAATGTTTATTATTCATGCTAGAATTGTATTAACCGGAAACTTAGTACATGTGTGAATACATAGACAAACAGAGTGTCACTAGTATGCCTCCACTTGACTAGCTCATTAATCAAAGGTGGTTAAGTTTCCTAGCCATGGACAAAAGAGTTGTCATTTGACGAACGGGATCACATCATTAGAGAATGATGTGATTGACTTGACCCATCCGTTAGCTTAGCACTATGATTGTTTAGTTTATTGCTATTGCTTTCTTCATAACTTATACATGTTCCTATGACTATGAGATTATGCAACTCCCGAATACCGGAGGAACACTTAGTGTGCTATCAAATGTCACAACGTACCTGGGTGATTATAAAGATGCTCTACAGGTGTCTCCGATGGTGTTTGTTGAGTTGGCATAGATCGAGATTAGGATTTGTCACTCCGATTGTCGGAGAGGTATCTCTGGGCCCTCTCGGTAATGCACATCACTATAAGCCTTGCAAGCAATGTGACTAATGAGTTAGTTACGAGATGATGCATTACAAAATGAGTAAAGAGACTTGCCGGTAACGAGATTGAACTAGGTATGATGATACCGACGATCGAATCTCGGGCAAGTAACATATCGATAACAAAGGGAACAACGTATGTTGTTATGGGTTTGACCGATAAAGATCTTCGTAGAATATGTAGGAACCAATATGAGCATCTAGGTTCCGCTATTGGTTATTGACTGGAGATGAGTCTCAATCATGTCTGCATAGTTCTCGAACCCGTAGGGTCCGCACGCTTAACATTCGACGACGATCGGTATTATGAGTTTATGTGTTTTGATGTACCGAAGGTTGTTCGGAGTCCCGGATGTGATCACATACATGACAAGGAGTCTCGAAATGGTCGAGACATAAAGATTGATATATTGGATGACTATATTCGGACACCAGATGAGTTCCGGGGGTCACCGGATATATATCGGAGTGCCGGAAGGGTTATCAGAACCACCGAAGAAGTAATGGGCCTTATTGGGCCTAGGGGAGAGAGAGGGGTAGCCAAGGGCTGGCCGTGCCCCCCCCCATGGGCCTTGTTTGAATTGGACTAGGGGGAGGGGCGGCACCCCCTCGTTCCTTCTCTTCCCCCCTCGTTTCTTCTTCTCCTAGTAGGACTAGGAAAGGGGGAGCCCTACTCCTACTAGGAGGAGGATTCCTCCCCCCTTGGCGTGCCTATGAGGGCCGTCCGGCCTCCCCCTTGCTCCTTTATATACGGGGGGATTGTCACCCTAGAACACACAAGTCGACAGTTGTCTTAGCCGTGTGGGGTGCCCCCCTCCACAGATTTCCACCTCAGTCATATCGTTGTAGAGCTTAGGCAAAGCCCTGCGTCAGTAACTTCATCATCACCATCACCACACCGTCGTGCTGACGAAAATCTCCCTCGGCCTCAGCTGGATAAAGAGTATGAGGGATGTCACCGAGCTGAACGTGTGCAGATCGCGGAGGTTCCTTGCATTCGGTACTTGGATCGGTTGGATCGCGAAGACGTTCGACTACATCAACCGCGTTACTAAACGCTTCTACTTTCGGTCTACGAGGGTACGTGGAGACACTCTCCCCACTCGTTGCTATGCATCACCTAGATGGATCTTGCGTGTGCGTAGGATTTTTTTTGACATTACTGCGTTCCCAACAGTGGCATCCGAGCCAGGTCTATGCGTAGATGTTATATGCACGAGTAGAACACAAAGAGTTGTTGGAGATAATAGTCATACTGCTTACGAGCATGTCATACTTTGATTCGGCGGTATTGTTGGATGAAGCGACTCAGACCGACATTACGCGTATGCTTACACGAGACTGGTTCTACCGACGTGCTTCGCACACAGGTGGTTAGTGGGTGTCTATTTCTCCAACTTTAGTTGAATCGAGTGTGACTATGCCCGGTCCTTATTGAAGGTTAAAACAACAAACTTGACGAAAAATCGTTGTGGTTTTGATGTGTAGGTAAGAATGGTTCTTGCTAAGCCCGTAGCAGCCGCGTAAAACTTGCAACAACAAAGTAGAGGACGTCTAACTTGTTTTTGCAGGGCATGTTGTGATGTGATATGGTCAAGACGCGCTTATATAAATTGTTGTATGAGATGATCATGTTTTGTAACATAGTTATCGGCAACTGGCAGGAGCCATATGGTTGTCGATTTATTGTATGAAATGCAATCGCCATGTCA